>NC_063218.1:31062500-31192500 GCF_020740725.1 Corvus hawaiiensis | reverse complement strand
AGCCATGATGATGCACGGAGGACCCCCTACCCACCCTGGAATGACCATGTCAGCACAGAGCCCCACAATGTTAAATTCTGTAGACCCCAGTGTTGGTGGACAGGTTATGGACATTCATGCCCAATAGTATAAGGGAACTCAAGGGAAAAACAAAACAAAAGCAAACAGAAACTATTTTAAGACTTTTGAACTTTGACCAGATGTTGACACTTAATACGAAATTCCAGACAGCTGTGATTATTTTTTACTTTTTGTCATTTTTCATCAACAACAGAGGACCAATGAAATGAGAACATAAATGTGAAATCATGGGCTCACTGAAATGAAAATGTCCATGTACAGATCCTCTGGAAAAAAAAAAGACTCCAAGAGTTATAACTACTGTAGTATAAACATAGGAACTAAGTTAACTTGTACATTTCTGTTGATCACTCCGTTACGTTGCCTCAAATAGTTTTAGAAGAAAAAAATCCTTGTTTTCCACACTATGTGTGTTGTTCCCAAAAGAATGACTGTTTTGGTTCAGCAGTGAAGTCACTATCCATGAAAGACCTGTTTTGGCCAGTGAGAAAAGAACTACCCTGGAGATGAAGATGATAAGTCTTGCTGGGTCTCTCATCACTCAGAAGACTGTTCCAAGAAGGCCTTGCCATTCCCTCATTTTGTTCCTTCATAAAATGTGTCCTTTAGTTTCAAACAGATCTTTATAGTTCGTGCTTCATCAAGTCTCTCCCCATTCCTCCCAATCTATTTTTTTTTTTTTTTGGACTCTTCTTCAAAGAGCTTGCAGGTGAAGATTTAAAAGACAGAACAGACAGAGCAGAAGCTTTCTTCCAGTAGTTCTGAGCCTTGGCTTTGGACAAAACAAAACTAAAAGTTGGGCAGCTTTCCTCAATGAAAGAAGTTACTAATGGTCTTTGCACCAAACCTAGGACTTTATCATGAACTCAAAGCTTGGGAAAAAAAAGCAAGAGAATACTGTAACAAACTTCGTACAGAGTTCGGTCTATTAATTGTTTCATGTTAGATATTCTATGTGTTTACCTCAATTGAAAAAAAAAAGAATGTTTTTGCTAGTATCAGATCTGCTGTGGAATTGGTATTGTATGTCCATGAATTCTTCCTTTCTCAGCACGTGTTCCTCACTAGAAGAAAATGCTGTTACCTTTAAGCTTTGTCAAAATTTACATTAAAATACTTGTATGAGGACTGTGACGTTATGTTTTAAAAAGAAAAAAAAAAGGTGTTAAGTCACAAAATGCGGTAATAAATATTTCATTTTTGATTTTTTGCTAGACTTTCGTGTTTTTAATCATGTTTAGCAGAGTCTGAAGTTATCATGAGAGATGTCTCAAACACATTTCCTATCAGTATTGAGAAGAAAGGCTGGAAAAATCAGAAACAAGCTTGTCATCGCATTAATAGAATAATTGAATGAAAGACCATCTGAGGTTATATATCTCTGCTGATTACTGATATCAGATTTTTGCCAGATTGAACAAAATTTGAAATATTGTCTCACCAGCTTGCATTTCAGAGAGATATGTCTAATATTTGTACTACCTGCTGATAACATAGAAGCTGAGTTTGAGTTGTGAAGGCGCAGGCATGAGATGATTAATCCCATGTGTGTACATGTATGTGTGTGTACATCCATAACCACAGCAGACCATAATTCCAGGTATTTAGCTCAGAGGCCAAGAATGGCTTTATTGCAGGAATAGGTTTGGAAGTTTTAGGAGGAGAAAAGAGGCTTGGGCTCTAATGGGAATTTTTCATATGTGAGGACTGTATAAGCTAGCTTTTGAGATGGGTTTACTCCTTTTGTTGTCTTCAGCTGTTTTCAGAAAAAAACCCCAAACCAAAGCAACAAAGCATCGGCTAATGACAGAAAATGTTGATTTGACATTTTGTATACAAATAGTTGGAGTAGAAGCATGGTTAAAGGTTTGTTTTTTCTTAAGCAAAAGCTTCTGGCATTTTGAAGGAACTAAAGGAGAGTTTGAACTAGGAAAACATGAGCAATGTTAGAAAAAGCAGCCTCTCACCTTCCTCAGTGGCACTGTTAAGTCAGCAAGAGTGGGATGGGGCCCAAAGAGCAGGGGAAAGCCCTGCCTTTATTCCTGGGAGGAGGGGAGTGGGAAAGGATTTGTAATTAACTTTCTAGGAAACAAAAATTACCAACTTCAACATCTGTAAATTTGTAAACCTTCTCCACCTTCCTTCTCATCGTTCCAACTGGACAGGGTGTCTTTAAAAACTTTGAGTGACAACTTTTACCCTTGGAATGTGGAAAGAGGCTCAGCCTCATAGTTAATGTTTAATTTCTGAGCTGAGCAAATGGACCCACGCTGCTGGTGGCAGAAGGGAGGATGCCAATAGAATGGGTGTGAGGATTTATTTAGCAATCGGGTCCTGCTTTGTGGGCATCTCTTATAAGGCTTTCGTATGAAATTTAGATTATGATTCCCTGCTCGGCTTTGATGCTCTCTATCCTGGTCAAAATCACATCAACCCTTCAATCGCGTAAGAAGAGCACAGCATGGGTGCCCATTTCCAAATTCTCTGATTTTTGTGGATGCAGAATTTAAGAAGGCAAGATTATTTGTGTTAGCACCCTAAAGGGGAGGCTTTTATTTTTATTTTTTTAAATCACTACTTTATTTTCTTGCAGGTCTTTTCTCTAGAATTTGAGAAGAAATGTCAGAAATCACATTGGTAGAAGGAAAGGGAAGAATTTATCCATAGCAGATTATTTGTTGTTATAATGATCTAAATATGTGCATTGCTGTGTTGTCTTTTACTTTCTTTCTTTTTTTCTCACCCTTTTGGGCTGTGCTTTCCATGAGATGTCTTGCTGAAATCCAAGGTACAATATCGTGCAGAGATTTCTCCGTCTGAGATTTTCTGTTTAGCATGGAAGGTTCCGATTTTGGTATTTTTAAGAACTGCTCAGCTGTCAAAAGCAAACAAAACGGGAATAATGTTTTGACAGCGGTATAGTGTTAAAGAAAATACTCGAGTCTGAATAAAAATTGCTTATGCTGTGGGAAACGAAGGGTAACAGAAGAAACACCTTTTGTTTACATACACGCATGTTTATAATCCCAAATTTCCATTTCGCCGAGCGGGTCTGGGTTGGGAGTTGTAGTCACCATAAATGAGGGATTTTTCTTCCAGATTTTGCTGCCTTTAAGGCGAAGAGAGGAGGGGAGCGCACCTCCGGCAGCGCTGCCGCCCGAGCCCTGCCCGTCGCGGCGAGCGGGCACCGCAGGGCCGAAGAGGAGATGCCGGGGGCAGCCGGGCGCTCCCCACCTTTCATTCATAGCCGCAGAGAGAGCGAGGGAGAGAAAATTGCCCCAGACCAGGTTTGCGAGGGCCGGGGGGGAGCCGGGAGGGGCCGGGGCCGGGCCGGGCAGGGGAAGGGGTGCGGCGGGGGCACGGGCTGGACCCGCTCTCCCTTGTGGGTTTTGCTCATCGCTCCAGCGGCTCTCTGGGCTTCCCGAAGGGAGTGAGGGTCTGCCGGCGGCGCCTTTGTGGGAGTCAATCCGGAGCCATTAGCCCCACTATATGGCTGATGCGTGTGCTAGGAAAAAGCCCCATGGAGCCCGGAAAACGCCCGAATCTTTTCCCCAGGCTCGACCGCGTCCCCACGCCGCGCGGAGCGGCAGGAGAGGGTTCCGCTGCGCGGAGGGATGGCTGCGCCCCACGTCTCCCCTACCACATCCCTGAGTTCAGCCGAGAGGAAACGGGGCCGGCCTTTTAACTCTCCTGACAGCACTTGGGGAAAAATCAACCCCGCCGGCGCTGCGCGGGAGCGAGCCAGCTCCGGGCTGGGGAGCCCAGCCGCTGTGGGCTGAGCAGGACCGGATGGGATGAGGGGCGGGTGGGGGCAAGGTTTGCAGGCAGATTTTAATATTAATAGTTTTGGTGGCGAGAAAGAGACAGACAGAAGGGAGGTTGCTCCTCTGGGCAGAGTCTCTGCGACAGTGATGATGGATGACCCCGCACGGCTAAATAACTCCTCCCCTTCATCCCCACACGGTGTCAAAGCTACTTTACTTGCAGCTTTAGGAATAAAAAAAATTAAACACCTTCACCCCATTCCTTGCATCGATTTATGGATCATTATGAATCAATTACTGCTCTCAATATTTTAGAATTTGCTTACAAAAAAGAGGGTCTTGTGTCTGGAGAAAAAAAAATTTAATTTTTGCCTTAGTAAGAAATACGGAATCTTCTTGTACAGGCCTGTGACTAAAAAATCGCTGCTAATAATTGCTGTTTAACAATTTTCCAGGGGCCACATTACTGGGGACGGGGTCAATATCTTTGGTGTGCATCTCCAAGAGCGCCATAAAAACTGGGGGATTCCACAATGTGCATAGAATACGTGTGGCGCGTGCAACCTCGTTGCTTAACTATTCCAGGGAAAGACAGAAAGAGAGAGAAAGAGAGAGAAAGAGAGAGAAAGAAAGAGAGAAAGAGAGAGAGAGAGAGAGAAAGAAAGAAAGAAAAAGAAAGAAAGAAAGAAAGAAAGAAAGAAAGAAAGAAAGAAAGAAAGAAAAAGAAAGAAAGAAAGAAAGAAAAAAAGAAAGAAAGAAAGAAAAAAAGAAAGAAAGAAAGAAAGAAAAGAAAGAAAGAAAGACTGATTTTAAAAGCCCAGAAGCGAGCTCCGTAAGACACCCCCTCCCCCCAAGTGCCGTGAGGGGGTGCGGGGCCGGGACCGAGCTGTGCGCCCACGGGGCAGGACAGCGGAGCCCGTCTCGGTGGCTGAGTGCAATGGGAAGGCGGCTTCAGCAGGGACAGAAAGTGTGTGAAGTCGGATTTCTCTCCCTTTCTCTGTATTCTCCCATTTGCAGCAGTGTTTGAGGATCTCAAGGTGTTTCTATGGCTACCTTGTGTATGTGGGAGGGTCATATGTGGGGGTGCCCAAGAGAAAAGGCAGCTCTTGGGTGATCATTTATCAATGTCACCCACATAATGATTCTCTCTACAGCCTTCTATTGATGAGGATAATTACATTAGCTCAGAGTGACTGATCAATGAAAAACCACCAAACAAAAACTTCTTTACTCTTCTATAATACTAAAAACCGATACAGAAATAAGATAGAAAGGGAGGGTGGGATTTCCCTTTCCTTCCCTTTAGCAATTATTTTTGTAACGAGCAAGGGAAAGCAAGGAAGTTTTATCCGATTAGTTTCCTTTTCAGAAGAGGCTACCATTTTGTGAAAATGTTCCCTTAAACCTCTTGGCATCACCCCGTGCCTAGTAAAAGCAAATCGTTATTTAAAATATTAACTACTACTTCTTCCCTAGACCCTAAATCCTTTGCTTTTACAGTTGTGTTTTGTGATCAGAGGGCGGGGGTTGGAGGAGGAGGGAAGAGCGCGATAGTTTGGAGCTGCGGAGAGGGAAAGGGACGGCAAATAACTTTTCTTGCTCAATTTCAACTGTCTCTGTTTGTCAGGTTTTCTTTGGTTTTATCACTTCATAAAGTGGCTCTATTAAAGATGGAATGTGGCCTCCGTGAGATGCTGCTCTGTCGGTGAAAGCTTGCAATTAAATTACGGGTTCGTTCTTTCCAGAGTTAAAAATCAATGTTTTCTCAATTAAAGGGAATTTTAATGCTTTTATTGGGAGTTGTTAAGGACGCCGTAAATTTTACTGTAATGCCTCTAAGCTCCGAAGCCCTGCCAGTGGACAGGTTGATATTCATGTTGGTTTTGGCGGAAGAGGTTGTTGCTGGTTTTGTTTTCTCTCTAAAGGGCCTTCTTCAGAAAACTCAATCATTTTGAATAACTGCAAGACAAACTGATGCAAAGGGGCGGGGGAGCGCAGGCTCTTCCTTCTGCCCTCCTCTCTCCATTTCGTGCTGCCATCAGCTCCTCTCGCTGTGGCAGTGAGCCCTGCCTTAGCGCTCTCCCACCGGGCGCAAGGGCGGGTTTTCAGCTGGTTTTGCTGGGAACGGAGAAACGCATCAGTTTCGGAGCACGTGTTTCGCCCAGGTCGCTCCCCCTCTCGGAGAGGCCGGGGGTGCTGACTGAGGACGCGGGGCAGTGGCCGGGGCTCCCCTGCGGGGCCAGCGAGCTGCCCGCCCGCTCGCCCGGCTCGCACCCTGCGGGCTGCGCAAGGGCTCCCGTTCAGCAGATCTAGCGCTGGTAAAGGAGCGTGTCCGGTCCTGCTGCAGACCTTACATTTCTGCAAGCATCTGCTTACAGGGATGACTACAAGTTAGCCCTGGGACGTAAATGAATGGAAGTCGGAATAGGGCTGGCAGAGACACTTTCTTCCTTTTCTTGCCAAAATATTGTTTCTTCACAGGCTACTGTCAAGTAAAATCCCCACCAGGAGGCTGATCTTGAACACATTTACACGGGGTTAATTCCCCGAGCCGCAGGAGAGATCATCCCCGGGCCGTGAGATCAGAAATAGGCCCTTATCGCCTGGTTTTGTCCGAAGCGTGTTTAAAATTCCTTAAATTACCTCCATGAAGAACCACTGCAAACTCCTTTAGAATCTGCTTTGATTAAAGCGACTGTCAGATTCTTCGAGATTAGGCGAGAGAAAACGCAGAGTAGGATGTATTTATTATTTATATTATAGTCCACTGTGAACAGTTGGAAGGGGAGGATTAGAGAGAGCGTTTGAAAGAGGAGACAAGAGAAAGCGAGAGAGAGATGTAACTCTCTCTGTGGTTTGGACCAAGCTGCTTCATTTCTCCCCCCACCCGCCGAGCTCCCTGTGCCGCCACCCCAGCTGCGCTCCCCAAAGCTCGTCCTCCCGCTCGCCGCGCTGGCCAGCAGCGTCCCGCACCACTTCGTGAAGGACCCGGCATCAGTAACCCGATCGCTCTGGTTTTCACTCAAGTTTGTATTGTTCTGCTCGAGCCTGGTGCGTGGCACTAAACACAGCCGGTCCCTAGGGAAAACAAACCAAAAAAAAAAAAAAAAAGAAAAAAAAAAAACCAAAAAAAAAAAAAAAAAGGAGGGGGATGACGACGGATGCTTTCCGCTCTCAGGCTTGTGTCTGTGTTTAGAAATACAGAGCAGGGGAGAAAAACAAAGCCATAACCGGGTTCTCACCAAGCAGGTTTGCTTTAGGACCTCCCGTTAGTAGGGGGAACGGGGCAGCGCCGCCCTTGTATTTGGCTAAGGCGGAAGTGAGGAGTTCGGGAGCTTATTTTATTTTATTTTGTTTTGTTTTGTTTTGTTTTATTTATTTATTTTTTTAATTTTTCCCTGCAACTGCTGCTCTCCAATTCGGAAACATTTTCAAATCTATGAGCCTTGAATGGACAAATACTCGCTATTAATATGGGACATGGACGAGTGGCAAAAAACCTGAATGGAAACTGTGCGGTAGCTTTAGGAGAAACTAACGATGTGCTTCAGCTCTTGCCATTACAGGGAAGGAAAGAGGGGGAAACCCCTTCTGATTAATAACTAGCAGGGTAATGTTGAGGGCTTTTTCTGCCCGATTGCCTTTTTGAATTAGAGCCGATTTCTTCACACTTCAATAGGGCCTGTCTCTTTTAAAATGACTGACAGATTTGTTTCTCCTTTTTTCTCTCCCTGAGACTTAATGATGTAAATTTTCTAATTAGTTAAATCACGTTGCTTAAAGGCCTTAATGTTTACCGGGCAAGGAATGATAGCCGCATTCGGATCTCTCGAAATAACCAGCGAAATAATATTAGAGTTTTTGCAGAGGGAGGGAGGGAGGGGGAAAGCGCAGAGGGAGAGATGGGCTGGGGAAATATCACGTAAAATGAGAGCTAAAGTTCAGCCCGGAGCTTCTTCCCTCCTCCCCCACGCCCCCGAACCCGCTTTTATTTTTCAATCAGCTAAGATTTAATTAGGAGCCCCCAGGCCGGACGATCTGATATTTTCTCATTAGTTTCCCATCAGTAATCTTGAGTGTTAGATTGGCTTAAAGGTTGTCAACATTTGACCAATTTTATTTAAGGCAAAGAAATCACGCATTATAGCTCCGGGACCCGAGACCTGAAAATAAATCCTGCCCGGATCAGCGGAACTAACATGCGAAAAAAATGTTGACAATTCATCGTTGTGTTTAATAAGTTGCATAATGTATGGTACGCACACGCACACGCACGGAGAGCGGCACGGGGGCACCGCGCGGGGCGCCCAGCAACGCGCACACCTGGCTGTCCCCGTGTGTGTGCACACGCGTGTGTGTGCGTGTGTCTACACCTGCGTGTGTGCGGTGCACACGTGTGGGTGTGTGCGCACCTGTGTGTGCGCGTGTACACGTGTGTGTGCCCCATATCCGCGTGCGTCCCCTGAGTGTGTCCATGCGTGTCCGTGCGTCCCGTGTGCGTGTCCGTGTGTCCCATGTGTGTGCATGTGCGTGTCCGTGTGCGGGCGCGCGGCCCGGCAGCGCGGGCTCCCAGGCGCAACCTCGGAGCGCCCCCTGCTGCCCGCGCCCGGCGCCTCCGCGGAGGCGCGCTCCCCCCGCGCTGCGCGCTTCCCTGCGCGCTTCCCTGCGCGCTTCCCTGCGCGCCGGGGCAAGGAGCGCGCCGCGCAGGGGCCGCGCAGGCGGAGAGAGAGTGCCCCCTGCCCCGCGCCTCCCTTTCGGCCGCGGGGGATCGTAACATAAACAGTTTACGGGGCTGCCCTTTTCCTTTCTGTGCGGGCGCAGAGCTGCCGGTAGCGGAGAGGGGCGGCCGATAAGCAGGAGGCACGTGCTTTTGTAGCCCCCGCCGTTTACACTGCGCGCCCCTGCCCGCCCCCGTGCCCGGCGGCAGCGCGGGCGGTGCTCAGGGGCCGCCACCCGAATTTGGCTGCCCGCGTGGCCCCTCTGCGCGCCTGGCCGCAGGCGCGGGAGAAAAAGGCAATAAAACACTGCCAAACGGGTGTCACAGGGCCCCGGTGATTTCTAGGTAAGGCCGCGGCTTCATGTCTATTGAAAGCACGACAGTAGGGTAAAATGGACCGATCTGTTACGATTTCACCCCAGACTTCTCCGCTCTGATCGAGCGGGCTGTTCCGCGCTCGCCTCCGCCGTCCTTCCCGCACCCACGCGTGCCAGCCCTCCGTGCCCACGCCGAGCCCTCTCCCCGGACGGGTTCCGCCGAGAGGCTCTGCTCCCGGCTGCCCGGGAGGAGCGGGGGAAACGGCCGGGCAGGAGCGCGGGGAGCGGACAGCCCGGCCCGGCGGGGCGAGCGCTGGCCGGGGGAGCGCTGCCGCCGCCGCCCGCCGCGGGGTCCGGCCTGCCGCGGGGAGCCGCTCCGGCCGGGGCTGCGCGGGTGCCGGGGGATCGGACAAGGCAGAACTCCGCTCGGGAGCGGCCGAAACTTCATAAACTGCCCTCGCTTAAGGAGGCACCCCAGCCTTTTCGTACCCTGGGGTACTACAGCTACACATTTACTGTTTAAAAGATTATTTTGCCCAATTAAAAAAAATAAAATAATCACACAAACCCACCACTCAAACCTGCATCTTGTCCCGTTGGTTCAGGGATGTGCCTAGATAGAGCCCAGCCAAAACAATGCTGTGCAGAAGACATGGCTGGACCAAGACAGGAGTTGCTCACATTTATTTTCTTTTAAAAATGTGCGTGAAAGGGAATGGGGGAGGGTGGAAGAGAATATTTATCAGAATACCAGAAGACACCTTTCTTGAAACAAAGGCAAGGGGAATCATCTCTGTTGCAAATCCATCAGGCAGAGACCAAATAACAATATTTGTAGTCGGGCATTCAAAAAATACAATGTGCTTAAATAACAACAAATGCTTACTACAGTTGCTACAGCGCAGCTTAATAAAAAATTAGCCTTACTAACAGTCTTGTCAACATCTTAAGTAAATTATCATAGCGATGGTCTTTGGAGAAGAAAACCCACACTCCTTGCTAAAACACCTCCTATCATTAATCTTAAACCACTTGAAGATTATGATGGAAAGAATGGGATCAGTAACCATTATCACCTCAAATTGCTGTTAAAAACTCCGCTGTTTATTTTTGCAACAAAAGCGAATGTATCTGGGAAATGCAGAAAAGGGAAGAAAGGACAACACAAGAAAGGCAGAAAAATTGAGGCGAATCCTGTTGCAACCTCGATGATAAACACATGGAAAAAGCTGTTACTGCTCTGCGGATTGCTGGAATTTGGGTAGACGTTAGAAAAATAAACAAAGTGATGACTCCGCGCCAGTTCAGTAAATGCACCGCTACAGTCAAAAAAAAAAAAAAAAAAAAAAAAAAAAAAAAAAAGTAACTTCTTAAAATTATTTGTGGTTTCCTGAATATCCGGTATTTGCCTTTATCTACATCTATTATTTGATAAAGATCAAAAGTATTAAAAATGTATTTGCACCTTTCACTGTTCATAGGTAGAAAAAAATTAATTTCGACACTTTCTTGCTCGTATTTTGTATGCATTGCGTGTTTTCCAGTAATCGTCAGAATAAAGTCTATAGTGTAGTTTTATGAGGATCCGACGTGCTCGAAACATTTGGTCATAGCGAAACCTTTCCAGAAGCGATTCTGATTTTTATTGTCGTCTCTCCTGTTAGAATATTATCCCTCTTTGAAATACATTTTTACAGAAGAAAAATAATATTTTTCCCTCGTTAAACTAATTCCAGGATTTGTCAGAGAAGGGAGAATCTGTTGATTTAGGGACACTCGACCTGCATGTTATCAACGGATCTTTACACCTTCAATGGATGCACCAATCGATGTGAGATGGGCACACGTCTGAATACAATCAAACACAGGTTTTTGAAGTTATTCTTTCAAAATGTGGAAGTTTACACGAAGCCTTTAAAGGAGGACGATGCAGCCCGGCGGGCCCTCCTCCTCCCCTCCCTGGAAGTCAGCGGAAAGGGTGCCATTAAACCAGGTCGTTGAGAATTAAAATAAACCAAACAATTATTTTCGCCTAGCAGAGCTGCATCTTCCCGTTGTTTCCGCGGTGATTCACGCCAGCAGCGGTGTACCAGAGGCAGAGGCGGGCGGGCTGCTCTTCCCCCTTCAGCGGGGGGGACGGGGGATTTGCTCCCGGAGGCAGCTCGGCGGCGGCGAGGGGCGCTGCGCGGTGAGGGGCGCGCAGGTAGGCGCGGCGGGAGCGGGAGCCGGAGCAGCGCTGCCAACTCCCCCGCCGCGGCCCCGCAGTGACCCCAGCCCGGGGCTGCGGAGAGGTGAGAGGTGACGCTGTTAGCCAGCGCAGACCTGGCCCTTTTAAAGCCACAGCTAATCAGTCCTTTACTAAATTAAAATATAGGAACCAGAGGGGAAGCAATTTCGATGTAAAGAATTACCGTGCGCGCTCCCAGAACGAAATAGTATTGAAATGAGGACGGTGCTCTCTGCAACAGACAGATTTTTCACCCAGGAGCAATTGGGCTAAGATAAACTATAAAATTATACATCCGCTGTATAGATCCCATAGATCTGCACGTGTGGGAGATTACACATCCCACACGTACACAATAATAAAATAAGGACATCGAGCTGTTAAAAAACTTCAGTCTCATAAACTATACAGCGGGGTGATTGTTATAGGGCAGCGGGCACTGGGTGGTTAATTGCCCACCTAGCTAAAGGCTCTGAGATTCATTAAAATGTGGGAAGAAATTAAAGCGGAAAAAAAGTGATACATTTTCCTGTCAATTCATTTGTCTTCAATTTCAAGTTATTCTTTAACCTCTGTAAGAAATAGGAACTAACTGTGTCAGAGGGGTGTGTGTACGTGTGTGCATATGCACTACAGACATACAGTACATACCCCTGTGTTTGTGATGTACAAGTGTGCGTGATCTGAGCACATGAATTGGCTCACAAACAGTGGAAAATGGTGACAGTTCCATTTTTCCTCTTTAATTAGGAAATATTCCTTGATTGTCTTGGCACCCATTACTTTCTAATAACTCCACAGAACCAGGAGAAGAAGAATAAATGTCTGCTGCAAGTAATCTGCTATAAAGCAATTATTTTACTAGGATAGTGTGCAATTGCAAGTACAACACCGTAACGGCCATGAATGAGACGCAAAGGCAAAAAATGAAAAATAAAGGCTACTGGAGTGATGATAACATTTGAGAGTACATACACTTCAATGGGTCGCAGTAAGAAATATCTAGCTTTGGTAACGTAGCTGTGTTACAGCTAGACTGCAAAGAAACTTTCCCTTTTCATGTGTTTCAGGCAGCAAAACGCTGGGTTTAGAAGACTGCAAGCCAGTTTCCTGCATACTACTATAATTAATTTACGTGCGGAGATCAAAAATCCGAGGGCGAAGGAAATAATTGATTCTGCCAGAAAACGCTTCCCTGGCGCAGCCCACGGTCAGCCGCCACCCACGGCAGGTAAGCTGCTGCGTGAAACTATTTTTAACTGAACAAAAGACTAAGCAAACATCTGACGTCAGGGAGCGGCGTTCCGGGAGGCAGGGGGGGCTGGCAGCGGTGCGTGGTGCCGGGCTGCCCGTCCCACCCCCGCCCGTGGCCCGGCACCCCCGACAGCAGCGCGGCGGTGCCCGCCGGCCCGATCGCGGCCTCCCCCGCTCCCAGCGGAGCGCGGCGGCCTCGGGGAGGGGGCTGTCGTCCGCCGGGACCGGGCTGAGGCTGCGGGGATGCCCCAGAGGTGACAAAGAGCAGGCACGGCTCCCATCGTGGGAGGCCGGTGACACCGCTACTGCTGACGCTGGTCTGCAACTTCTGCGTGTGGTTTTAAAAACCAGAGGCTGCTTTTATCCCCGGCGAGTTTGCTGCGTTTACCTGCAAGGCACCCAAAGAGTCAGGCACTCGGCAGGCGAGCCCTGCTCCTGGCACGCTGGGCGCGGTGGCCGTGCGGCAGCAGCGCAGCGGCGGGCTCGGGGTGACGCCCCCAGCCTTCCGCATCGCCGCGGCCCGAACTTCAACTCTGATGTGAGCGTGAATAAACACGAGAACATGGTGAAGTTCAGCGGGCAGGAGAAGCGCTAGGCTAGCTCTGCCATCAGCGCTGCACAAGGAGGTGGCCAGCCGCCGCTGCCTGTCCGGCTGTCCCTGGCGCAGAGGGGGGTCACCCCCGGAAACTTCTCGCCCCCGTGGGCCGGCGGGGAGAGATCTGACCCTCACTTTTCTCTAGTGACCGTCAACCTGAGGAAGCCTCCAACGGGCCGGCTTTTAGCCCCGTTTGAAACACTCCTGCTTTGCCTTTCCCGCCCTCGCCCCTTACGCCTTTCCCGGCGGTCAGACCGGGCGGCCTGGCGGGGGGATGCCCGCTCCGCTCCGGCCGCTGCCTGCTCTCGGTTCTTCCTTACAAGGGCGCCTGCGGCCGAGCTGGGGGGAGGAGGAGGAGGAAGGGGAGGGGGGCGGTCACCGGGGCGGGGGAGCCTTTCCCGGAGGGGCGGCGGGCAGTTGCTGAGTCTCTGCACGCACAAAACGCCGCACCCCCCGGGCGACCTGTCAGCTCCGCCGCCCCCCCGGCCCGCGGCTCCCCGCCTCGCCTCTCGCCAGAGTCAACACAGAGCTACGATCCATTTGGGCGATTTAGTTAAAATAAATAAACCCGCGAAGATTCACTGGCGAGCGATGCATCATCGACCCGGAGGTTTATTAAGAGGCTCGTTACAGCCGCGGCTGCAGCCCCTGCTCCGTCGGAGGGGGGAGGCCGGCTGGTGGTGTTGGGGGAAGGCTGCGGCAGCCCGGGTCGCTCCCGATCCTCCACACCAGACCCCGGCAGGGAGCCGGCCCCCCACCGGACAGCCACCCTCTGCTCACCCCCTGTCCCCACAGAGCCCGCGAGGAGGGGGAAGCGGCCCACCCGACGGCTGCTGCAGAGCACTGGGACTCATTTCCCCGTATATTGAGGGAGAGAGAAGAGGGTCGGGAGACATTGTTGTCAGTGGCGATTGTTAACCCAAATAATAATAATAAAGAAAAATCGTTACAGCTGTGTGCTGGCTGAATATGGCAATTACTATTACTGCCAATCACGATTAGAAATAATTATCCTGAAAGCAGGGAGGGTTCAGCTGCCAAGGTGTTTTGAATAATCGCTTCAAAATGAACAGCAAAATATTAGGTTCACACACAGGGACGATCGCAAACTTTCAGATGCAGCAGCCTATAAAGGCGATCTCATCACGGGTGAGCTCGTTTACATGTAAAGCTTCAATTTCTCACCTCTTACAGGTGCAGTGCTGCTTTGTTCCCCCACCACCCTGCACGGTGGCCCTCCCACAGGGCCCACCCATCCTGCTCCCCTCCACCAAGTTTCCTGAACACACCCGGTGGCCAAACACCTTCTCGAGGCAGTGGTGCACAGTCCCTCCATCTTCAATAAAAATGAAGCAGACTACAAAGGATGACATGGGTTCAGGCTGAAACTCCACTCGCTGTATTTATTTTGTGCAACTCTATGCAGGCCCTCTCATTTCAGCTGTTTGAAATGATGTGTCACCAGGAAGAGGTCACAGGTGACTGGCAAGTTCAACCTACTTAGCTCAATTATCCAAGTTTCATTTCTAAATTGTGTTCAATTTGATCTTCCTGCTTCCCTCCAAATTATCTCAGAGAAAAAAAAATTCAAATGAAAGCAGACAATTTAAGCCAAATCCCATATACCATTATTTGTATGCAAAACCATTTTTGTGATATATACTCCCTTTAATGACTATGGCATGCCAGATCTTTCCAAGTGAATTTACAAACCTAGCCATCAGATTATTTCAAAGGCAGGCCTATTAGGGACAAAAATAATTATGAACTTTCAGAAGCTCTGTAAAAACCTAAGTTTCTGAATGTTGTCTCTTTAAATTTTTCTTAAGTTTGTTTTTAATTTAAGCCTGGAGGCACAGTAGAGAGATATGCAGAGTCCAATAAGGAGTTTGGAAAATAATGTGCTGTAATCCAGTGCCAAGCTATTTCTCCATAAAATATGGATAAGGAATCAATTCATAAGTGCAAATATCTACTAGGATGGAGTTTTAACAAACATTTCACATGAGCATTCTTACATGCATTATTAAGGAGATAACAAAAGTGCTTCAATTCAAGCCCTATACAGTCACATCTGGAAATGGTCTTTTCTGTCTAATTTTCATTTTTTTCTCTCGAAAAAATGTTAGAAGAAAAACTAGTCTGTCCCCCTGTATATTAATTGTTACCATCAGCTTTTAATCAGCAACATGTATAGTTAGATTTACAGAATCCATTCCATGTTGCCCCTTTAGAGAACAGTAAAGTGAAGATAGTATCTTTACTCATTTATGGAATCTGATGTTAAAACCAAACCCACACACAAATAGCATATACATTGCTCTATGCATACAGACAGGCGTGTAGATACATAGACACAACACACTTACACATGGAAACGAGTCATGACCGTGTGTTGGAAAACATAACAAAAAGTATCTGTGCATTTCACCAGATCCTGAGTCAGACATCATCAGATAAGAAGTGACCTAGGGAAAACTAGTTTAAAATCAGACACAGCTAATTTCTGAAAGCATTGGATCCATAGCAAGCTTTGCTGTATGATGCTTAAGCGCCATTTTAAAAGAAGCTTTTCAGGCTTTTTAGTAAAATAAAGCATTACTATGAAGGAAAGAAGAGTAAACAAACTCCCCTCAGGCTGTAAAGAGTTGATACAAGTTTGGTTATTTTTTTTTCTAATGTATAAGAGAACTTTTTTCTAATGTATAATTAATGGCATTACGTTCTGAGGACAAAGATAAAAGAAGTATCTAAGATCTACTACTACTATTTTTTTGTAAAAAAAAAAATTTTCTTTCTCCTTTGAAAGGAAAGGCAAGCAAAGTATTTTCCAAACAGAAGCAGCAAAAATTATTTAGTAGAAAAACCATAAGCAATGGGTTTTTTTTAAATACTCTGGAGTTTTCTGAACAACTCTGATGTACTCACATTCTTATCACAACTATTTTCTTTTAACTATTTTAAGTGGATATACAAGCTAAATTGATGCTTTATGTATATCCTGTCTCAATTTGTAATACACTATTCTCTGTAAAGAGATAATTTGAAAAAAAAATACAAAAAGGAAGAAGTGATACCACTGACAACAATTTACTTATATTCACAAACCTTGAAATTGATGCATCTCCTATCAATCATAGTCAGAAGCCACAGTAAAACACATCCAACATTTGTATATCAAAACCAGGACTAAAAACCCCTGTTTTGTTCAATTTAAATGTCCTTCAACATGTTGTCATTTTATACACTGATATTACTGGGGCATTTTTACTATGGGTTGGCTTTCTTCTGTCAAACATGCAAGACAGCAACCTTGCAAAATAAAAGTGCATGCCATTGTACTGCACAGATGTTTGTTCTCACTCAGTTACTGACAATGAAATACTTATTAAATAATAATAAGGTGATATTGACTTCTCTATTCTGTCGATATGAAGATCTGTTGATCTGTGAGGTTAATATTGATGAGGCAGAGTGAGGTAAACATTTCATCAGGAGGGCAAATAAATCCCAATACTGGCATGAAAAATAAACCCCCCAACTTTGCACGTTAACAGAAGCTAATCCTTTTTTGTATTGGTATGTGAGCACCAATTCAACCTATCAGCATGCACAAGCTACTGCTGAAGTAAATCCTTGATATTACTTTCAGGAAACATATTCCAAAAATGTCTATCACAGGTATTTAGAACTAAGCTTGAATGATGCCAAGCACTTAGGGTCTTTAGTCATTCTGCATGTTCTGTTGCAAATAGCACATTTCCTCTAAGTATTACTGTAAGGCTCTACGTGCAACCTCAATAAGGAGATTTCTACTTGAGTCAGAGAAATGAGAGATGCTTTTTTTTGTTTAATAGGATGAGCTCTCTGTCAAAATATTATTTTTATTTATTGTTTCATCAAAACATCACTGGAAGTTCCCTCTCTTTACCCTCTGCCACAGAACACAATATTGTACACATTTTGAACAATACAAAGAGCCATTTAACTTGATGGTTGTGGCAGAAGAAACTACTTTCTTATTCATTATTATCTTTAGATTTTCCTTCATTCTGTTAAAGGGAAGCTTAGAGCTGCTCTTTTTAGAAGAATATTTCATCAGTCAGGTAGGTCTCATACTTTGACAGGAATTATTTCAGCATGTTATTTTTAATGTATGGTACTTAAACATGTATACAGAATCCATGCAACTTGCTTCTGGGCTTTTGGATAGAAATTAAAATGATGTGACCTAATGCGTAAGAAAATAAGAGGCCATATGTTTTTCAATACTAGTGCCAAAAGAAGCACTTGTCAATTTTCCCATTTTGGTTATTAATTAGGGCCTCTATCCTGCCCTTAGATTTGCAGAAGTAAAACACAGGTGTGAAGCAACTCTGCCTGTCTCTTTGCCAGAGAAGACAACTCTGCCTCTTCAACAGTGTGACTGTTGACAAGGGAAGAGCTCAGTCACACAGAGCTCACCGTAAGGCAGCAACATAACATTCAAAACATTACTTCATCTGCTCTTACCAGAGACCACAGCCTAGTTTCTGGGGCAGAAGAGCTGTTTTCACAGCCTCCTCTCTCTTGCCTGTCTGTAGCAGAACTGCTGTGCCTCAGCAGGGAAAGCTGGGCAAGGACTTGGCACCTTCTCTGCATTGTGGTGACATCTTGTTGGTAGGACAGTGTAGGAAAAACCACATTCTTGCTATTTGTGCTACTTCTCTTCTGAAGGTGCGAGGCTGGCCATCTGCTGCTCCTTCCAGGGTTCACTTAGGGGTCTAATACCTTTTATTTTGTTGTTTGTAAAATGTGATGACTTATGTCTGAGAAAGGTAACAAAAACATTTCTTTTTTGACCTCATGCTTTCTTGTTCTTCTTCCCAGCACATGCTCAGCAGAACACTGTTGCTGGGTTTTTTGCACCTCAGCCCATGATGCTGTTTGAAGACTCCTGTCTCTGCAAATTCCTGCATTCACCCAAATCTCTGTTAAAGGCAGTGGGATTTTGTGTGCTGTGTTTTGCGTGGCTTGTATTTTGCCATGCTGTCTGCTTTTGTCTGTTTCTTAGATGTTTTTATCCTTGTATATCTTGAGGAACTTTCTCCTACAATTATCTGAAGTATTTCCCAATATCTGTGCAATGGTAGTCAGATGGCAGAGCATCTGGGAGCAGTGCTTTGGTTCATGGGTACCTTGTTTTCTACCATGTGGTTGGATGGTCTTAAAAAAAATTCTTTCTAGCACACATGTCAAGTAATTCTGGTAATAAAATCACCAGAATAAGAAACTTTTCAAGCTTTAATTCACACCGAGATTTTCTGGAAGTTTGCTAACATTTTCAAAAAAACATTTAGGCAATTTACAGGAGGAGTTTTTGGTAACCTCAGGACTCTGGGTCAGGGTTCCACATGTACAGATATAAGAACTAGACTAGGGTCTTGTGCTCCAGAATATCTTTGTATGTATTTATCCAAAACAACCTTGGTTTTGCAGATCTTGTGTATGCAAAAGGATCCAGCAAATAAGTTTAATACTTCTAGTAATAACTATATTTGAGAAATATTATTGTATTACACTGCTTCAGCGCATGCCTTTGCAAAGGCAAGGTATGTTCTCTGTAAGGTTCTCCTTAATATTCCAAGCTCATTCTTCTCTGCCGTTTCAAGGCTGTACCTGTGTTTCTGCACCTGTGTTTCTTACCTGGCAATAAGGATACTGAAAGAACAACTATTCTGCTAGTGAATTGAGCTGAATAAGAGAAAAAATCCATAATGACTGGGGGCTCCCTTCTCTAGTCATGTGCTTCACAGAACAGATTGCAAGAGAAGGAATAGGCAGCAAACTGTGTAAAATGAGCACAGGTAATTCCAACGCTGTGAAAACACTCCTGCCTTGAGAGCACTAGCAATGAAAAGGTTACAAGAAAGGGGATAATAAAAGTATCAAAAGAAACCAAATAGAGATCGGTTTCTTTGCAAGTAGAGAAGCCACTTTCTAAGATGGTGGCCTTATATATAAGTACATTTGTCTTCCAGAACCTCTGCTGTTGATTACAGTTCTGATGCCACTGGAGGGGTTACAGTTTTGTTGAGTTTCTGGATCTCAATTGCACTGTCAAGGGGTCATTTTTTCTGGTAATAATGTAGCTAGACCCCTGGGAGAGAAGGAAAACAACTGAGTCTTGAAAGCAGAAACATATACTGAAGTCTAGAGTAGATTTCTGGCAGTGGCCCAGGTCTTTTCTCATAGCATTTGTCATTGTAGCAATGAAAAAATTGTGGGAGCTCTACAGGCGGCCAAAAAAGGAAAACAGAGTACAATGACAACAACAAAACAGCTAGATGTAATTTATTTTGGAATTATATTTTAGAGCAGGTTGGTTTTTGTTTGTTACAATGTTGGTTCACTTGTTAAAGATGTGGATCCCATTAGATAGAAATCTGTTGCTTATTTTAAGGCAAATGATTATCAAATGACGACACTTCAAAACATTTTTTGCTTTAATTTGAAGTGAAGTCATTTGAGTTTGAAACATATGCCTTTGCTAAATGCAGAATATTTTGTTTTCAAAACCAGACAACTTTGTTTTGTGTCCACTGCTTGCAACCATTGTCGATCCTGGATGTCACTGACAATATTAGTCTTGGCAATAAGTCTTTACAGAGGCTGCTATATTTATTGTTGTTGTTGTTGTTGTTATTATTGTTATTATTATTATCGAGTCAAATGGTCTCACCATATAATTATATTCAACCAGAAAATGCAATATCGCATTCGGTTGGCTCTCGAAGTATTATTCCACTTTGTATAACTGAATAAAGCTCACTTCTAAGAAGTGATTTAAGCTGAGGTCTGCATGCAGAGGTTTCCCACATCTTTCTGAAAACTGGCTTCACTATTTCATAGACCATGTCACCCTGTTGTTTGACTTTACTGTAGTAGAAGCATACCAAAACTGTGCATGCATACATGCAGTACATGTACCCCCACACAAACACTACTGACACATATGATTTATATTATACTTGCAAGATTTTAATGTGGAGTTCAAATTCATTACAAGCCCCAGCATTGCAGCTGATATATATGGGTTCATCCCATCATTTAACTGAAGTACACAAGGTGGGACTGTAGAAGCTTCATTCTTCCTCTGTTGTCACTGGAGAAAGCCAGGCACACCCACAGACACTACTCTTAAGGTACTTGCCTTTCTTCACTGGCTGTAGAGCAAGTCTAGAGCAAAACTACTCCTAATTTTGAACAAATGACTGAAATTGACTGCAAGGAATCATTGCTGACACACCAAAGTGACACGTCTTCTGCTGCCATCTTTACATCATTCTGGGCTGAAAAAATCTTTCATTTTAGAATCTGAAATACCTCATATAGAAAATCATGTGAAGTCTTACACAGAAAGAAACTGAACGAAGCTTGGTATTGATATTTTTTAATTTTAGTTGTCTAAAAGTCAGACATCTAGTCTGTACTGGTCATCTTCTTTTACTCTGTAGTCCACTTATTTAACTCATTTGTCTTAGAATTAGATGAAAAATGCTGAGGAGGAGGATCCTGAGACAAACGTATGGTAGGTGAGATATGATGGTAGGGGTGCATTAATTACAGAACAAATTTAGATGCCTAAATTAGAAGAGGTGACCTTGGGATTAGGATTTTAGGTGCTTAGGATACCTTAGAAAGCTAAAGCAAAGAGAAATGAAATGAAATTTTTGCTAAGGGATTTGTGTGACAACATGCAGAGAAGGAGGTATTTGCAGATCTAGAGTAAAGAAAATAGTTGTATTATTGCCTGGTAAAATCCTGACAACCCCCTGCCTTGTCGCATTAGGAAAAATGGGAAGAACAAAGAACAACTTGAAGAAGCCCTAATCTCACACCACACAGAGTACTGTGCAAGAGACTGGAAGAGAAAAAGGTGTTACTCGTTAAGCAGTATGAGAGAAGCTGGCTACAAAAATGACTTTTCCTCAGAACCCTATCTGGGCACAGGAAAATTAGTAATAGATAGTTTCACCTTAACTTCCCTGTTTCTCCCTCCTCATGTTCCCTGCCAGGAAACAGCAAGAAGTTTGTATTTATCTTGTTTATCTCTTTCTCAACACAGCTCGTGGAAAATTATTTTCATACAACTATGTTCTCATGTTTTATTCCATCACAAAAGCAAATTTTAAAAAGCTCTAGTGTGATTAAAATGACTAATCTATATTCATTCTGAAGACCCTTCCTCTACTATTTTTTTAGTTAAGACTAATTGTGATGTCTGATGTTATAATTCTTGTAAGGGTGAACTTCTGTCCCAAGAAGATTGTTTTAACTGGAATTTGCACATATTTATAATTACATTTATAATTTAGAATCCTAGAATGCACTATTTGCTTAAAGAATAGGAATGTTACTTTAGATTTTTTAATTTAGAGCATCTGTTGTTGAAGGAGATGCAAGTTTATTTATTCATTAAATAAAATTCTCAACAGGTAATATTAAAAACAGTACCTTGCTGTCCAGAATAACAGTAACAGAAAACAAAAATCAAATGCTAACGTTAGCCATAAGATAAACTAACTGGTGACATGCTTTCTTGTGGGCTGAAGCTCTGTCAGATTGTCAAGAGGCATTAGTTCTTAGGCAAGGTATTTATAGCAACATAAGACTGGAAGGCATCACCAGGGTCACAGAATCATTGTAATAGAAGAGAATTTGTTAAATAACATTCCCTCATGATCCTATGAAAATTTTCCCCTTAGCTTCTCTGAAACTCCCTGCTGGTCCATTTTTACCGCAAAGCTGGCATTCAGCTTTTCCTGACCATAGGATCAAGATTTACTGGCCAGACACTGAAGCAATTTAATACCTCTAGGTGCATTGGTTCACCCTGACCTACATCCTGGTTCTAGTGTGCAACTGTCTGAGCAAAGAAGGGTGAATACTCATTGCTCCTTTCTGAAAATCAAGAAATGTACCAGAAAGAATAAAAAATTCTTCCTGGATATTGTAGCTAATCAAGAAATGCCTTGCAGTAGGATAAACACAGTGTAACTACGGCACAGATACACATTCAATCGACATAATTTAGGAACTGAGAGCAAGGGCTGCTCTTCTGTCCTTATCTCTTAAAATGAGGCTTTCAAGATTTTGAAGCAGCTGGTGTCCAGATAATTTAGAGATTTGCAGGCAGAATTGCATACAGAAGTGAGGAGTAATCTGTTGCAAAAGCCTGAGCAACTGAGGTCTGTGGTGATTCATCCCCCTCACAAGGTAGGCAGCTGTTTTCAGCAGGATCTGCAGCTTTTGGGTGGACTTACTGGGCCAGTATCCTTCCTCCTGCAAATCTATTAAAGTGAGTGGAATTACATATGGGATGAACTTGGCTCTTTAGGTGTGGGAAAAACCATTTCCAGTACTGACATATGGATATTAGCACTTCTTTATGCAGGGCTTATAGACAGGCTTTAGGAATGTTTACAAGGTGGGAAGGACAGTGAAAAAACATGTAAAATCATTTCATCCTGATTCATCTTTGGAAGGAACCGTGCATGTGGATCACTCTCTTTCCAGCTGGCTGTGTCTGTCAGAACCTTTTTCCCAAATCTCAACCTCATAGCCCTCCTACACTGTGGAATTTGGGTTCTGTCCAAGAAAGGTCTGGGAAGAACAGACATAATTTTCTCCACACTCCCACATGCTTCTTATTCCAGGGGACTCAGGATAACACTGCTGAAAAGTCCATGTGAACCAAGCAAAAATTTCTGAAGAGTTGTTATGAAATAGGACTAAGCCAAGTCCTCCTGTCATCCATATATAGTGTGGGCATTGCCCTGAGTCTAGGAACCAGAGCCCTCAGTCCTATCCTGGCAATCAAAGGATAGAAACTGGGCCCCACCTGCAGAAGAACTTTAAGATGACCAAGCCATTTGCTCTTATCAGCCCCTGTGCCTCTATCCAGAGTGATAATACATCTCTTGAGTCCATTTAAGTTAAAATAATAAACTGAACCAAGCACTGTATTTTTATACCCAGTGGGCTAGCTGCGTTTCAAGGCTGCAGAATCTGAAGTGCAAGTAGAGTTACACAGCTGGCCAAACCAATACCTTTCTTTCATGGATGCCACAGCATCAACAATCCATCCACTGGACAATGACCACTAGAGGAGCTGACCACACCATAACCCTGCTCCCTGGGTACACCTCGTTTAACACTTATTTGCTTTCTCCATCATGCAGTCTCTGCATTCCAGAAGGCTGCTGTAGTGGCAAGGGGTTGTAATCTAAACTTATTTTACACTGCCTATGATTATAAATGGGGGGCTTTAGCCAATTCTGTAATATGATATCATATATCCAGGAATAGGGTGTGGGAAACTCTAAACTGTTAATGATACAAAGGTACAGGGTCAGTCCTCAATCAAAAGTGAGTTTAGCTTGGACAAAGAGGTGCAAGCCATTTAACTTTGTGTCACAAAAGAATTTGGCCAGATACTCTCAAAATTTTGTCCCAATTAGTCTCAGCATATGAGGCATAGAAAACATTTGGATATATGTGAACAATTGCAAACTGCTATTCTCTTCAGCATTCATATCTTCCTGCTGCTGCCTGATTTAATGATTTTCTGCTAATGCATCTTCAGATACACGTTCGGAAGAGATGGGTAACTGCTTGGCTTGAATCTTGAAAATTAAATATCAGGATGAAACCAGCATGAAAGTGCTTAATTTGTATGCTAAATATATTACAGAAAAAGGGTAACGAGGTATTTCTGAAACAGCACCAAGGAGCTGTTGATCTGAGTGATCATCTGTGAGTTAACGCTCAGAGGTTTTATGTCTCATTTGGCCACTGACACCTGAATAAACTTGACTACATCATTAGCCTATTTTTACACAAATCATCCCTTAAATGACACTAATCATTACAGTCTTCACATGGTTCCTTCCTAAAAATTCATTAATGTTCAATGAGACAGTCAACCAAAATGTATTAGATATGTGAAAACTCTATACTGATTCTGAAAGAAACTTTTAAAAAAAGCAAACTCTTGAATTTCAAACACTACTTTGATTCTGAAAACAACCCCAAGGCCATCAGGTTTATTATTTACATTTATATACAGGAACCTATATAAAGATAAGGGCATAGGAAATAATAGCCATAAGTATGGTTATTCTAACCACTCCTGTTAAAAGTGAGAGAGATGAGAAAGCATAGAATGGTGTTTGACAGTACAAAAATGCTAACTCATGACTTTTATTCCCTTCCAAAACAACTCACCGGTGTAAAACTTCTCCACTGCAATTCAGCCAAGGTCGCTGAGACCCTCTGTGATGTGCTGAGCGAGACAACCCGTACAAGTCAACAGTGTTTGAGGCAGCATTACTTAATGTGTAAAATATGTAAAAAATGAATGTAAGTTACAGCTTTGGGACGTGCCTGTGGGCCACAGGAATAATTGAAAAATGCTTCATTGCCTTTAAACTGGTAGGACATGGAGCTTATTCAGATAGTTCCTTTTTTATTTTCTTTGTCCCTGCTTCCCTATACTCCCTACACTCTTTCCCACTTCTGTCCTGGTGTAGGTCTCTTCCTAAAAATAGCGACTTTCGGAAGACACAAAAAATTCTGAGTATGAATTTCATTAATCTAACTTTAATTAAGAATAAGCAAACCCTTGAGATGCATACAGTGTAAGTAGTAGCAAAAATGCAGCATACACTTTACACTAAAAGCAACAGAAGCTGGAACCCAGAAGAGAAACACATCTTGGAGATGACAGCAGTGGTGCCTTGGAATTTCCTCCAGAACATATTTATACATTTTCATAACACCTTGTTCTATCTTCATAGTCTCAAATCCTGTGGCTCCTTTCTCAGAGATACTTGATATCTACTTTCAAGCATCATGTAGGGACTATGGAATTTTGTTCAGCATGATATGAAGAAGCTGTATGGCAACTCTTCTTTTCTGTTGTTGCTTTTTTTACCTCCAGATGTTCAACTGCCTATGAGAGTACTCAAGGAAACATATTTATGCTCTATTCCAATACTGAATCAATTTAATTGAAAAAATATCATGTGATGTGTACAGTAAGGGAATTTAAAACTAACTCCCTAGCATATTCATGGTTAAATACAATGGCTTTGCTTTCTAATAGGATATAATACAGTGGTCTAAATGATTCTTACTAAAAAAATTGTGAACTTAATATGCATATCAGTGCAGGGAACCAAGCACACATCATAGAGCATACCATATAACAGAGAGGACAGCAGCCTGCATTGTTACCCACCTGAAGCCCAACCCTAGTCATTCTGTTCTTTCTGAAATAGTTTAATTCTTGCACCCATGGAAACCTGCACTAGCAAGAGCAACCTGATCTTATGAGGTAACTTCTTGTGCCTGATGGTTGCTGAGAACTAGCTGGAGTTACATGGCAGTAAAAGCTCCTCTGTGCTAAGCACACCTCTGCACAGATAGACACAGTGCAAGCTTATTGCAAAGCTTGTGGGGCTACTGCCTTTGTTGTTCTGCTTACATAGCACAGAACTATGCTGATAAATATACAGATAGGACAGATATAAATTTGATGGATGAAGTACTGTTTTCTTTAATAATCTAGATTGAAATGTTAAATTTTGCTCTGCATTTATCATGCTCTTCTAGTGTGTACTGGCAATGGTCTCGCTCATTGTTTTAAATGGCTGTAAATTGCTGTCAGGTTCACAGCACCCAGGGTCTTTGTGTGTTGGTTTTATTGAAAGCAGGTCTACTACTGGCTGCTTTTTAACCTGGAAGATTTAAGAAAAGAGAAGAATCTATTCCTTTTAGCTCAGGAGGTTCCTAAGCTGCAGAAAGCACTAGGGCTTGTAGAGAAAGAAGTTTTATGTACGCACGTTGTACAGTAAGCATCTGTTCCTGTGCTTTTGCCTCAAATACAGTCCATTAGCCACTCGGAGAGAGGCTGAACTAAATAGCTCTTTGCTCTGTCTGAAGAGGGCTTTATTTATGGACTCCCTTTATTCTTAGTTATTGCAGCAACCCTTGGGCTTGATTCTATAAAACACTAGCTCAGGGCAACCTCCCCCCCAGTAATATCAGGGCAGCAATTAAGCAATTAACACGTGAGTGTTTGCAGCTCTCAGCAGAGGGTTGATACCATGCAGACCTCGGTTCTTATGGAGAAGGACTTTTACAAGGAAATATCATTCCTCCCTGCAGCAGCAGTAAATAGCTGGAAGTGCAGCAGGCAATTGGCTTTAAAGGTCAAGAGAAAATCCCACCCAGGCTCCCAGCTGCCAGGCAGTGAACCTCAGCTCTAAGGTGAGCATAGCCTGCATCAGTGAGGTGGCCAACACCCCTCAGTTGTGTTCTGGGATTTGGCAGGGGGAATGGATGTGCTTTAGTGTGAGGCTCCTTGTTTGCTCTTACTTCTACAGAGACATTTTAAATGGTGTCTCTGGTTGGGGTTTGGGTAAACCATTTGGAGAGCCTATTGCAGTAGTAAACTGGAGAATTTATCTGGGCTAGTCTAAAGGAAGCCTCTTTACTGCAGCACTCATGGAAACAGAAACTCATGATACCACACTCTGAGTATTTACCAAACCAGAAAAATAAAGGAAATATCTTAGTGGGACAAATTAAAAGGGCTTTTCTATTTCTTACTTGGCTTAAAGTGCACGTTTATATGCTGAAAATGAACTTGTTTTGCTGTTGCTGAATAGTCCCTCATATCTTTAGGTAGAAATACTTGTTTGAAAAGACTTAACTTGAAGCCCATTACTGTATTTCACTGATACCTCCAGCCCTTTGCTTTTCCTAAAGTTTGTGGAGACAATAAATTGGGAATCAGTCCATTGCTTGTGATTTGCAACTCTAATAAAGCCTCGTGGGTACACAATTTTGTGTGGCCATGATTATTTGGTGACCAGTTCTGCCCTATGATTGTTAATGAACATTTTAAAAGTACACCAATGACACTTTGCTTTCTAAAGAACAATTTTTATTCTTAGAATGATCAACGAATTCTTTTCTTTAAATAAAAATCTAGTACATGTTTGTCAGAAGACACAAAATCTTATATTTGTACTACTAAAGTACTGCGTCTAGCAGTGTTTCTGGTTTAGCTAATAATAAGGATTAACTAATCTTCTATCTGCTGTGCTTTTCTTGCAGCATACTAATATTCTCAAAATAACAATTATAACATTATTTGTTTATTAAGGTATGGGTATAGCATTTGGAGAACTTATAAAAACATTTTTCCTTTTGTTTCCTTTCCCAGAAGAGTATTGGAATACTGGAGAAATTGAATTAAAACATGTTGATTGAAACTATGCTTAATTCACTTCAGCAGTGTGGTGTATACTAAATATAATTTTTAGAGAGAATTGAATTTTATATTTTATATTTTTGAAATGAATATATGTATATATTATGTATTTCTAATTATTGGGGTTACATGGGAAATACCTGCTCACTCATTTTGAAAATAAGAGGGAAATAAAATGAAAAAAAAAAAAAAATTGGAGACAATGGAAGACTTCCAGTAACTCAGCTTTGGAACGGATCTAGTATTCTGGCTGGAGATGAAATATGTTCTCACTTCCAACCCTGGGAGTCTCACTTTTTGTGGCTTTCTATAATGCCAGTACTTAAATTAATATTATTCTTTGAGATCTAGTGAAAGCAAGGTTGTTGGTTTTGGCTGCCAGCTCCCATAGCATGGTCCCTCTTTCCCATTAACACTGGCTTGTCCTTCTTCACGTTGAATCCTATGCACCGTTCTTACTTTGGTGCTGCAGCTCAGTTTCGTGGAATGCTTTGTGAACAGAAGTTTTTCAATATGTAAATTTACAGTTCCAAAGTGTATTCAGATGCTCTGTTGTATTATTACATGCATTAAATTTTTAGTTTCTGGCTGGATCCAAGTAAAATATCTACACATTTCTCTGGCAAAACCAGCTCACAATTCCTGAGTAGTGTCTGTATGTGTCTGTTTATTGTCCTAGTTTATTTGGGTCTTCCATAAAGGTAGCAAAACTGTGTTTTCTTCTGAAGTCCCATCATTTGTCTTTTTTCTTTTCTTCCTTTTCTTTTTTTCCAGTTTTATGGTTTGAGTAACTGATGTCTTGGACTGTTCTTGCCTTTGTTGGCACATCTGTAGCCATGAAGTTTGAACAGCACGTGACTGTGGTGTGACTGTGGTCTGTCTGCCCCATTCAGGGGCTTGTCACAAAGCGACTGAACAAAATTGCCATCCTCAGGTGAACTGAGCAAAGCTATTTACAGTAGGCAGGAACTGGTTTTGCTTCAATGTATCTTTTTTAAAGTTGTTAAAGCACTCAGATAATGCTTAATATTTTTCTAAGTACATGCTGAGCACTTATGAGAACATGACCATTTAACTCTGTCAGGTTAGGAAACCAAACCCTGAAGTACATCCCTCTGTCTTACTGTTGAAAATCCAGCCATTGATTTTAAATTGCCCCTGTGCCTAATTGTTAGGGATAGTTATGAATGTGCTAAATATGGGCCATTGCAAAAGATTTTGGAAATTCTCTGGCAGTGACTTAATGGGAGGTTGGAATGCTTGCATCTAAAAATTAGGCTGTTCAGTTAAGCATCTCAGGTGGATAAATGGATTGCTTCAGGCACTCGAAAAGCTTGCCCTACTTCTCTGCTTTTGGAAACACCAGCATCAAAATGACCTGTATAAGGTAGCTGAAGGTGTCACTGCTTCAGAACTGTGTAGTGCTCAGTCTGCAAACTGGTGGTGTGGTTGGCTCATTTTAATGTCCAGTGCAATTGATGTGGTGGTATGAATGGGATGGACGTTTTCTTATCCAGTGGCCAGGTGTCATCGCTGACTATTGCTGCTGGTGGGGGTAATTGTGTGCAAAGGAGCAAACGAAGGAAGGGGGTCCTGCTTGCCACACTGATCAGCTGCATTTCAGGGAGCACCCACAATAGCCTTTCATTCCTTTCTTGTTTGCATTCAACTCAGAGATCATTGAAGGGTTTTGGCTTGTAAATCCACTGCTCTGGAGACTGTTATTGACTCTCCCTGAGTCAGTGGCATGGAAGTCAATACCTGGCCGCTTGTGTTACTGTACCAGGATCCTGTGTAGATGTTTATGGAACTCGTACTCCTATGGTAATGCACAGTGGCAGTCTCAAGGATTAAAACACTAAAGCAGTGTGTTTCTGTGGGAAATGGTGTTAATGGAAAAGAAGGCTGTGGATAATTGTGAACTCTTCTAGAAGAAAGCAAGTAAAATTAATGACCAGACAACAGAAAGCTCTCTGTCGTAACTATAACTTTTATAGGAACATAACTAGACTTATTGAAATTGCTGTAAAATATACTAAACTCACTTTAATGCTGGGTTGATTTTTTTTAACTCCCTCCTCTCGGTTGCAACAGTTACTTGCTATCTGCTATACGTATTGTCTACATGTTTGTCTTGAGAAGCTTTTGTTTCAAGATGCATTTAAGAATCTTGGGCATAAAAATGTCATCAGTGGTTCTAATTGACTGAAAGAAAAAATATTACGTAAAATGTGGATGTTATTGCATCTGCATGTCTTTTTTGTTACTCAAAATATTTTGGTGAGGCTGCTTTCATAATTAACCTGCTCTGAAAATCTGAGTTGTTTCTGAAATTATATTTTGGGGACAGTTGGGAGAACTGATTAAAACTTACTTGGTTTCTGTGGGAGCTTAATCTAAGTCAACTGATAATTATAAAGTGAGATAAAAATTAAACACTCAGAATGAAACCTATATAGGGCAACTTGGGAAAAACCCAATCCTGATCAAATACTGGGGAGGGTTACTCTACACCAAGGAAGGAAAAACTGCCCACAACTTTCAGCAGCACAAGTTTTGTGGAAACCAAGAGCAACTTCCTACAGAGTTTACTGGCAGGTAACCTGGCAGCCAACTAAACAGACACAATTTGTGCAATTTGTATTCTGGACAGCTCTTCTGTCTGTTCTTTTAATATCCCAGGTACAAGAAAGGAGCAAGGCATGAATACTCATACATAATTTCTTTCAGCTTGCTTGCCTTGCTTACCCCACAGCATGGAAAACCATTAGCGGGAAGGAGGTGGTGTGTTCATGCAGGAAGAGCTTTAGGAGGAGGAGAACCAAGAGCCCTACTGTTCACCATTGCAAACACGGAGGCTGCTTGTGCACCGTGCACCCAGGTGTTTCTTGCATCTGTAGGGATGAGGAAGAGTTACACTGCTGAACTACTGAACTCCTTAGGGGAGAACTTGTCTGCGGGGATTAATTACAGTTTTAAACTCTAGGAAGAATTCAAATTGGTAGGTTTCATTTTCGTTGGTTTTATATATATAAATATATATGCATATTTATATATATATGCATATATTTATATATTATTACAAAGTGACAAAAAGAAATTAAAAAAACAATTGCCAAATAGGACACTGGACAAACATGGAAAGTAAGCGTATATAATTTTTTTGCCCCCTCAGAGTGTACTCCCAGTGGCGTGTGTCAAGGCATTTTCAAAGCTAGACTTTAGAGTATTTCTGAACTCTATTGTACATTAGTCTCTGCATCTATAAATTGACTCTAGGGTCATTTAGGGGATAACTTAGCTTTAAATACAGGGTTGCACTAATATGTCTGTTGGCCCTCACCCATTTGAATTGGCTGAAGTCCAGCTGGAAAAGAGGAGAGGAACTGTTTAAGACACCCATTCTTCATGCTGTTACATTATCATATCTTGTCTTGCACTTCCCAAAGAACAGGCTAGAGTGGGATTGGTGTAACGGAGCAGACCTCTTCCAGTGGTGGGGAAGTGACCTTATATGAGGATATAGTGTGTAGGGCAGAGTATGGCCCAAACTCTGGCCCAAGGAGAATACAGATGCAAAGGAAACAGTAATTTTTATGAAGGCTGCTCAGTCACACGTATCACTTATAGTCAAACTGTTGTGCAAGTTTATTTTTATGAGTCACTTAGAGGAAACATATACTTATCTCCAGTTTAAAGATATGAAAGAGAAAGTAATTTGCTAACAACAGTTTTGGGTTATTTGCAGGGACAAGATAAGAAATAAAGAGCAATTGTATTTTGACCCATAAATAACTCCAACTTTCAGATGTCTCTAGTACTCTCTGAATCTGTAAAGGAATTTCCTTACGGCCAAAAGAATGATTATTTTTTTTTGTAGTCTGTCTGTAAGACGAACAGGACACCTACTTTTATCAGTTTTCACAGTGAGTAAAAAAATTTTCAGAATGTTTGCCAGCTAAGTTATCTTGTGTGGCAGAGCATAACCCTGCAAAGATTTTAGTTTGAATGTTTTAGGGTTTTTAAACATACATAGAGACAAAAATATGTACATTTGCGCATTCCTTTATTTAAACAAAGGGAAAAATTCACGAAGGCTCAGGGCTTGACTTTTTTTTTTTTAATTGTAGATTCCAGTGGTTCAGGCATCTGTATAACAGGCTTGTCTTGTGCAGAGAAACCTTCCTCTTTGACCTACTGGGTGTTTCTTTTCTGAGGGAGGAAAGGAATTCTTTCCATGTTAAAGGAGTTCAGTCTCCTCCTGTCACTGATTGCCTCTCTTGCTTAGTTGAGCCCAATTATATGCAATGGCTTTTCAAGGGTTCAGCTGTGAAGAAGGCATGTGTGCAAATGATATCAATAAAATAACAGGATTTGCATGCATAGGAGCAGCACACATGCTACTGCTTTGAAGATTTACTGTATGAGGTGCACTTAGTGTTTGGTAGGACAGCTGTTGACACTGCCACTTTTATACTGCTCCTGCTTGGTTTTCCTGGCTGCCATAGGCAGAGGGAAAGGAAAAAGGCAGTGCTAGCTGTTCATGCAGGAGTAATAACAGCCCTTAGCAGAAGAAGAGTAATTACCTTTGTCTGGTTTCTCCCTGCTCGAAAATCTAATGAAATAGAGATCACTGGCTACATAGCTGATAGATACAGAAATCTTCTTGCTTTTACTAAATCTGTGGCTTGCTATGTAACACACCCTTTGCTCACAAGCTGAACTCGCATCTTAATTTTGGAAAAAATCCATTACTGATGGGTAGATTTCCTGAACACATTTGACAGCTTTCAAGCTAGTGGTATCTGGCAAGGCCTTTTAAAGTTATAGGAGATTTATAGCTAAAGAGGTTCCATAGCAGTGGGTCCAGATCCGATCCCTTTCTCCCAGCTTCTGCTCTGGGTAACGGTGACAGGAGCTGTCTGTATAGCAGAAGGAACAGTTTAAGAGGAGTGGCTGCATTTGGCAATAGAAGCCCCCGTTAGCAGGCGGAAGCATTGGTGCTGAAAAGCAATCGCTGGTGTCAAGAACTTTCCTAGCTAAGCACTGCAGCTGGTGGCAATAAATAGCATTCTAATAAAGGAGGATGTTCAACCCGTGACATAAGCGAATACTGTTTCAACCACAAAAAGTAATTTATGATGCTGCATATGTCTGAAATGGATTTTTTCCGATACATTTTAAAATAAAAATGCTAAGATTTCAATGGAGGGAAAGATCTGCATTTTAAATCAAAATGAAATTGAAAGATCAATGAAAAGTGTACTGCTTTTTTAAGTACGCAATGATACATAACATCTTAAGGATGTGCACTGTCACAAAGCACAATTACCTCCATTCCTAAAAATGAAAGATGCTGTTTTCTGACTGTGAATGTTCTCTATATTGCATCAAACCTAATAACTTCCCATGTCAGTGATAATCCTCCCAAACATTTAGACAGAACCATCATCATCTTCTCATAAGAATGCCAAAATGATCATGCAGAAAGTAGCAAATAACAATATGTTCGTATTGCATAAACATAATTCCTGAAAAAAAAATCAGCTCCAGCCTGCTCAAGGAGGAGCGAAAGGAGTTTTAGCAAAGTCATTAGGCTCATTGGGCCTGCTACTGTTGAGTCCACTACAGTAAACAAGTTATTAGTTTTGACATAACCAGTGGTTTATTTGAACATATGCTTCTGCTCTTTGTTATACATTCCATTTGTGCCACATGTGACTTCTCTTACATAATTATTGTGAAACACAGCAATGTTATATATTGTATCATCTCCCGCTGGGATGAGCTGTGTGGATGTGGTACCAGGAAAAAACTGTCCTTTAAATTTATTACTGCTGGCTAGTTTGGGGTGCTTTTGGGGTGCATGGAAGAAAGCATAGTTTTGTTTTTAGGTGAGCATAAGCTGCCAGCTGAAATGAGTGGATAGGTTGTTCTGAAAGGCATTTTATACAGCAGTTTGTTTTGAATCACAAGGGTTGTGTGTGCAAGCACATAAAATGAGAAACTGGTCGAATGTTACTGTCAAAATCCTTTGTATTGGAATGTGAAGCATACTGTACACATCTGAAATTCCTTAAGGAAACGTATCTTTTGTATTCTTTTGCATGTGTTTATTAATTCTCTAGTTTCGCTTTAGGAAGAAACAGGCCTGCCTGTTTTAAGAGATGGCTGATACCCATTTATCAGCCATACAGCTCTGTACTCAAGTTGATTCCCACCCCAGCCCCTTCTCCCTCCCCCTGTAAATGGTTTCTGCTGTCATTTAGGAGTTAAAGAGCCAGATTCTCAGCTGGTGCACATCAGCACTGCTATCCTGAAATAAATAGGCATAACTTCACTGGAGTCACTGAAACCTAAGCTCAGACTCGTGGGTTTTACTGTCCTTGAATGCAGTGTTTTAAGGCTTATGATACACACTTCTGTGATACTTTGTTATGGTATAAACAAACATTATGCTCCTGATTTGAATTATAATCTCATTCACCCAGAAACCAATAGAGCTTTGCTTATTTATCCCAGCTGAGAAGATAGCCCAAAGGCTTTTCATGTTGTATGATAAAGTCATGGGCTGTGATTCCAACTGCACCCCCTCACCCCCCCGTATAAACGAGGAGGCGACCCCACTACTGCTGGTGCAATTATTTAGATGTGAAACAGTTGTTCAGAGAATTCTGGATCCAAATCAGTGCCACGATGTTTATTCTGTAGTGAAGTGATGTGCCTGCTAAGGCTTTAGTCAGTTCAGACAGAAAGCAAGAGTCTGCATCCAGGTCTTGGTATGAAGAGTTGGGCAGAAATTTGGGAGTAATTAAAGGATGGAGCACCTATCAAAAATGTTGAATTGAACATTTCCTGTAAACTGTGTGTGCAGCCACAACACTCTTTGATCCTGAGTAGCATTTAAACTCGGGATGGAATCCAGCTGCAAAGCCTGGATCTAGATCTGAATTTCCACAAGTTCAAGGTTGTTGTGATCAGTGAAGTTTATTTGGTTCCGTATCTAAGTGCAGAAATTTTAAGGTAACTTCAATCAGATGTTCTTGGGATCTACTGGGATAACAGAGCAATAAAAGCTGAAATTAAACATATCTGGTTTTGTGTAGGGATTTTATTAGTATTGCAGTTTAAGTGTAAAATAGTGCACTTGTGCAGTCAGCCTATGTTAATAAGTTAAAGCAGGGGAGTTTGTAAACGATTTAAAATCATGGCTGACACATTTTTCCAAAGCAAAAGAAGTACAGAAAGTTCATCTGAATTCTTAAGGCAGTGCATGTGGTGAACAATAGTTTTTGCATTCTTAATTTTTTTTTTTTTTTTTTTGGTTGACTAAAGCTTTCTTTTTCTTCACAAATACTGTACCGGTAACTGAAGATATCTTGCACACATATACAACACCAGGGATAGCAGCACCAATGACATAAAGACCTTCCTTAGGTGCAGGGTATAGTTGCAAGGAAACGTAACTGTGAGTATTCAGTTCTCCACAGTGGTATGTTCCTTCCAAACTGCAAATCATATCAAATGAAGGAACATGGCCTGGCAAAAATTGGGAATTGGAGGAAGAAAAGAATGCAGTATTTACTTAAATTTAAAACAAAACTCAAAGAACCCAGTTACTGCTTCTAAGTTTAGCCCGTAATATGTCATTCATTATGATGTCTTGGTCAAAATCAGCTATAGGAATGCGAGAGATATCAGTTGTCACAATTTTAGTCAATGAGAAACAAGAATAATCAATGATACCATTATTCTCCTTTGTTACCTGTTTTGTTCAGTTCAGCTAGGTAGGTGGTTATCTAGGGAATGCCTGCAATGATAATTCTGATAGAAATTCCTGATCATGTTTTTGGCTGGTAAGAAGGCATTGATAAGAAAATTCCAGGTAAAGGAGAGAAAGCTGAGAGGAAAATGAAGGCTACCTAGAGGGCTGAGGTTTGTGAGTGCTGTGTTCGTCTGGCACCGGCTGGATAACCAGGAAATGTGAGGCTAACCCCAATGCTGTGGGTTAGCCCCACATTGCCTGGTTTTGCATGGGAAGCTGCCTCCTGCCTGGAGAAGGTCTTTGGTGCTTTGGAAAAGCATCTTTACTCAGGGCAGACAAGTGGGGAAATAAAACAATTTCTAGAGTGATGAGAGCCCACCTGTGAACATAATCCAGGACTCTCATAATACTTTCAAAATGAGCAGGATGCCTGTGGCTTCTGTGAGCTCTGGCTTTTAGGCAGCATGTCAGCTGGGGGTGAGTGGCTGCTCAAGGAGGCTTGCAAATTCAGCTGTCTAAAACAGCTAATTGCAGTTAACCTGGTATAATGTTCTTACTGAACTGGCTGTGCTGGTCTGGCTTTTATTAAATCAGTTATTTGCAGAACTTCGAAGTACAGAGGTCAGACTAGAGGTGACCTCTGACCAAGTGAGGGTGTCTCTAAACAGCTGAAGAACACACTTTTGAGGAGCTGATTTACCCCACGATGGTGTTTGTCCCACTAGAGCCCAAATACCTGCTACATAGGACTGCACGGTTCCAATCTGATACTTCCCTGTGATCTAATCCCTCTTTGATCATCAGTTTTTGAGACTTGAAGCCCATTGCTTTTTCTTTGCTCCCTTCTCCTGACTTAAATATCTGCAGATGACATTGCTTTGCAACATAAAAGCGTGTCACTTGGAGCACTTGGCTTTTCCCATTTGCCCTGTTCTTGTGATCTGCTCTGTAGCTGCACTGGCTTTTGTGGTGTTAGACCTGCTTATAGTTGTGTAATGGAATAAATAGGATCAATGCATTTTTAGAGCCTTTAAATGATCACATAGTACGCACAGATGCAGCAGTGACTTAAGTGGCTTCCTCTTCACCTTCCCCAGTCAAGTTCAAAAATGCCATTATTAATAACAAAATTCAAAAAAGAAAAAAGCCTCATGAAGCACTCTGGCACTCATTCTGGTTTTGTGCTCTTTCTTCAAGTTATCTCAAAGAAAAGGAATTGACTATTAAATTTGTGTTACAGGTGCTGGCAGCACTCAATCTTTCTCTGTGTGTCCTGCTTAAGGGAAGAATGACAGCTCATGAATACATCTTTCTAAAGAGATCTGAAGTGACCATATTTACTGAACTGAATCTTTTGAAGACTGAGATAGTGGGGCTACATTTTGCTTACCATTTTTGTATGAAATTAAACTATTTATCACTTCTGTTATGTCCTTTTTTTTCATCTCCCTTCAAGTAATTTTCTGTTTCTTATTTGCAATGTAGTAGGATGGAATGGGGATTTTGAGCTTGTTGGACAGAAGACTGTAACTTTAGGAACCCAAACTTCAGAGGACTTGCCAAATCTTGCATCAAATATGAAACTTGCAGAAAGAGCATTAAAATATTTAAAATAAGTGATTAATTTCTTACCATCTGGAAAACCACAATCAGTGACAAAAGCAACTCAAAAATTCAAATGCCATTAATAGGCTTAGTGCTTCAATACAGAATATTATACTGCTTGTAAGAACAGTCCTGACCAGGCTTTCAAACACATCAGAAGAGACAATCCTATACATAATGGGAAATCTCTATATTATGATTGATGTCCAAGATTTATGATGTTATAAACAATTGGTTATGCTGTTTTGACAATGGGAGAATTAATGAATGAGACAGATTTGTCTGCAGTGATGAACTATATCATATAGAAACATTAATAAAGATAAAACATTTGGAAATTCTTAAAGAAAAATAACATTTTTGCTCTTTTCTCAAGGAACAAACAAAGCCAGAAACATGACAGATTTCATCAAGAGAGCTGTTCACAGATTAAAAGCAGGTCTGATTTTTGTTTTGCTGTGCTAGACTTCACTTCTCAAACCACAGAAGAGTGAGGCGAATGTTTTCAAGCTTATAGTGTTGTTTGTTTTGTTTTTCTCCCTTACACAGTGAATATTGTCTTCCTGCTAATTCTGTTATACCATACAAGACTTGTTTGCATCTCAGTTGAGTTCTTCTGTTCAGCCTTCTGGTGCACTCAGAAAACGCCACATAGGATCCACTCTGATCTTAATGTCTGTCTGTGAAAGCAGCAAGGCCTGCTCCTGTAAGGAGCTCTGGCAACAAACCAGGGCATTGGAGGTGATGAACCAGGGCACTGGGGGTGTGACACAGCTCAGCATGTGGTGGCTGGAAAGGTGGGAAAACTGCAAAGAAATGCACACAACAGTAGGAGCTGAAGCTCAAGATCCTTTGATTGCTGCAGGACATGGGCTGCTCTGTAGAAGGGTGCTTCTGTTCCCAGTAGCTGTCGTGGAGAGCTACTCGATGCAAACCTTGGAAGCCCCCATTTCTGGGTACCTAAATGCCTTCATTAGTGTAATTTTTGCTGTGCATGGCACTTCCTGCGTGAACTTTATGAACTCAGGCTACACCAAATCACTAGATTATTTACCTCTTGGTTTGAACACAAAAATAGCTGGCAAGGAATTATAGAGAAATATTGGTTTAAAAGTTAACATCCCAGAAGGGGGTGAACTTGGAAGTGTAAAATTGTATATATCTGGCACTAGTTAAAAAGGCCCAGCCAGAAGATTGAAGCATGAACATGAAAGTCCATCTTTAGCCGGTGAAAATTCAATACTGGTGTTAAGGATATTTCTTATCTACTTTTCTCTCATACTTTTTTGATGCTACTTTTGTGTTAAGCACCTTCAGAGGTTTATAAACCAGTTTAGCTGGGCTGTGCCATTGAAGAGACTACAGAAAATGAATGTCCTGTTGTGAGTTAGAGAGATTATTAGATCGCTTAAACTCTCTATTGAGTCTTTCCACTCGACTTTTATACTGTAAAAATATACAGTGGTTACAGAAACATGTTTGATCAGAAATATTAAGCAGCTGAGCATGCAAGAAATGTTCCTCTATATTGCTAGAGAGATAAGAAGTCAGTCTTATTTGTCTTCTGTTTTATTAGCTTTCATCTTGGGTTTCTGCTATTCTAACCTTAAAGGTCAAATCCAAAAGGAATAAATTCAGATGCCTAAACTTAGAACACCATTCCTGCAGATCCTAGTTCCAGCATATAATTTCTCAGGACAAACCAAGACCTCAGCTTTTGACCCCAGAATACCCCACAAGCCTGAAGTTCTGCTGCTCCCCCTGCCCTGGAGCACCTTGGTTGTACCACCATCACCTTGTCACCTTGTTCTGGCTTTTTTCCTGGGTAGGATCTAGAAGTTAGAGAAACTTCCCTGCTGAGTTTCAAATGCATGTTAATCTAAAAGCAAACCTACATATGGTGAGTCAATCAATCTCTACTTGAAGTGAAGTGATAGCAACTTTTTTTCTTTATAGAACACATATGGGAAGAGAATGAGTCCTTGTGGTCCCCTTCATATACAATTGCATTTTGATAAGTTAATTAATATGTATTTAGTTTTCTCCTTTGTATGAAGGATGGGTTTAGATTGACTGAAGACATATCCAAAATAGCACTGTGATGTTGTTCCCAATGTTCTTGTTCCCACTTTCCGGCCCACGAAACGTGAGGTTTTCCTGCATTGGAATGACTCTGACAGATCAGAGTGGAGACTGTTAACTGTGCCCACAGGTTTGGACTCCCACTTGTGTCTTTCTGATCCCAATAAGGTGCTGTAACCACCTACCTTTCACCAAAACTGTACTGAGAGAGGGCTTTGTGTCTTCTGCACCTTTGGAGGAACTCTCTACATCTCTTTATTGTGAAAGCATTTGTAGGCACTAACATTTAAGACTTTGGATTGTAAGTGGGCGGAGACATCACTTTGTCCTTTACAAAGACTCCTGTTTCAGGGGGAAAGAAGAATTTGCAAATAGCTCTCCCCAGCTTGTTCCTGCTGGACTGAGTGTGTCGACCTTCAGGTGGCTGTTCAGTCTGGAGGTGGTTTAAAATGCACCCGCACTGGTGGTGGCTCCTTCAGTGTATGACATTGGGAGCTGGAGTCCTCAAATAAGGGTTTAAAATGTCTTTGCTCAGAACAGTTAAGCCACACAACACAAGGTTGCTGCATCTGCTTGGTGCTTGTCTCAGCTCAGCAGCTTTCCATATTACGGACTTTGTAGCTTTGCAGAGTTGGTAAAACCTGTTTTATGTTCCAATATGCATCACTGACTAAAGCTCTTTCTGTTGGGAACCACTCCAAATGCTCTGCTAACAGTAAACATCCCACTGGGATTCTGTCTTACTATCTACTACATCTCCTGCTAAACAACAGTTTGGATTAAAAAAAAAAAGGCAGCTTTATACCGGAAAAATCAGACATACAACCAAGTTGCTTCTCCTTGATTGAAAGCATCCATATAACTGTCTGTGTCTATGATAAAAGTAAATAAAAATACAGCTGCATTTCACTTCAAATTGAAGTCTTATAAAGCTGAATTGGGATTTTCAAGAGCTTTTGGCAACTGACTTAACTTAGATTCCTCTGAAATAATCGGCAAGTGATGCCTAGAGGCAATGAGTTAAGTTGCTGCTGATTGCCCTAGCAAAATCCCACTCATGATTTCTTAGTTCATCTCTTGGAAGATATGGCAACAAGGTAAGTCTTGTAGATTGTAGTATATGGATTGTCAAGTAGTTCTTAGAAACGATAGTCCTTGTCTTTCTAAATTAAGTGGTCAATATCCTCCCCTGAACACCAGTGGTAAGGCTAAATTACCTCTAAGAAATATGTGTAAGATTTTCCAGAACTGAGATAAGCCTAAAACATGGAAGTTGCTAATTTCTGCTGCTAGCAGCATTGAATTTCTTCGGGCAACCCAAAATACAAAAGTGTGCGTTGCTTTATTTGCAAAATCCTCTTCAGATTCAGTATATAAGAATCCCACTTTGCTTTTAGTCAGAGTGCACAACAAGAACAAAAAGCACACTGTAAATATTTTGGTTTGTGCAGCACAAGATTGCCTTTGAACACTATGTGGGAAACAAAACCAAGGAAAAAAAAACAACCCCAAACAAATTTTAAACAAGAAAAAGAAAAATGTTGTAGTATAGAAGCACAGATGTACATGGAACTCAGAAGCTGAAGTACTGTCCATTGTGGGGTTTTGGTAATAAACTTAATTTCAATGCCTTGGTTTACCTGTGTCAGAGGTACAGTGGGAAAACTAACACCTTACAAATACTGTTAGATTAGCTGTCTCAGAAGGATAGTTCACCAACCCTTACACAATTCTAGCAGAACAGATGTTGTTGTTCACTGCAACTTCTCAGCAAGAGATTCGTATGTCTGGAAGAATCCAAGTCTGTTTTGAGGTCAGGCATCCAATACAAGTTTTTAATATTGATGTACCAGGATTATTTTTAGAATTGTACTGGTCTGCTTTTGTGTGCTGTTATTCCTTCCTGTCATGTCATATGGAGTCTGCTCCGAGACTTCCAAGTTTGTATGCTTTCTGGGCTCTTTGTCTAGCCACCTGCTTACCCAGAGATACACCAGACCCTTTGAAGAGAAATCTCATTGTGCAGTACAGAGGTTTCTGAACTCATTCTGCCTGAACTATTTCTGTGACAAATCTGCTAATTTCACAAGTGGAAAAGTCATCTCTAATAGACAGTTCACTACAGCTTCTGGCAGACCAATTCTCATCTTTCTACTTTATACCTTATGCGAGAAGTTCTCCTGCTACCTTTTGTATCCCTCCATCACATTCAGACTATGCAACTGACGACAGTCTTTTGAATTTGGAAGCATCATGTGACCAGACTTTCTAATGAAATTACCAGGATTCACACTTGTGCCTGCCTTGGCCTCCTAGTGTTCCTGGCAATTTTTATTTTTTTCCTCCTTGAAGTATTTTAATTATTTTTCTTCTCTCTTGCTTTTGCTATAATTGTGAGTTTAAGGGCATTCACCACCCACAACAAAGAACAGCCAAGCAAAAAAATCCAAACCCCAATCCAAGCACCCTAGAAAGCTCTCAGTGGCACAGCTGATGTTTAGGGCACAAGGGAAGTAAAACACCGTTGCACTGCTTTTTCATTATAGCTGTATTCATCATCAGGTTCCAGTGTTTGTCCTAGAGTTTCTAAAATGGAGCTTAGGTGGTTGTAAAGAAGAGTGAACTATGGAGATGGCTTGACAAAGTGCATTATGAGGCAGATGCATTTTCTTTCATTCCTTGGTTGGGGTCAGCTATACTCCATCCATGGAGATGCAGCTTCTTTAGTTGTATGTTTACAAACATGGAAGAATGGCTGGTCTGTGTTTTGCACACAGCCCAGCATCAGCACTCATTCATTGCTTTGAAAATTGCTCAGCATTTTTGTGATCGGATGAGATTTATGTTTTGAGCTGGTTCAGTGACTCAGAACACACCTTTTCACACATGAACAGAATAATGTTACATCATGCTGTGTATCAGCCAGTGAACAATTCTGGACATCTCTGAGAGTTGTGGTGTTTTTCTTCCCTTTTTGTCACTGAATTCAAGCAGTACTGTATGCTTCCTTTCATTAAATGAACAATGGCACACAGAGGTAGCTTTATCAGCTCAAAGATACCTCTTATTTCTTGACAAACCTGTGTACCCTCAGTGTGCTCATCTGCCATTCAGCATACGTTGTGCCACTCAGATCCACCTAAAACTTGCCAATATTCTTGTTGTATCCAGATCTCAGTATTTTTGACAGAGGCCATATACAAAGCCCAGAAATATATTGGCTCTCTGTTCCTTCTTCAAGCATTGACTTTTATATCACGTCACCAGAACTTTAATAAATTGTAGATTGGAAAATACATAAATGTTTTTTAAGTCACCCAAGGAATGATGATTCAGAAGCACAGAAGGAGACCTGGCTCCACAACTTGAGGAGATAAACTGAACTGAAGGTGTTTCTGACAAAGGTATTATTCCAGTCATGGGAGTTAATGGAACTTTCCAAAGTGAGAACAATGTGGAAAGGTTAAACAAACCAGACAATGAAACAATTATATAAAAATATCTTCATTTTTAGCACATTGGCAAATGAATACATTTAGCAAAGTATACAAGTCTCACAAGCTGCCTCTCAATCTGGACCTGTGGAGCTGAGAGAAAGCACTGCAGCAATGAGGAGAGAGACAGTGAGAAATCAAGAGTACATCTGCAGACAATGCAAACATACTGTAAAACTGCTTTTAGCCCTTAAGCCAGGTCAAGACTAATTCTATTGCTGATTCAGTTCTGTAGAGCCAGATAATAAAACCCACCACACTGATCAAAACAGAGAGGTACAGTTTGGTTCTTCTGTCACAGGACTGTCAATGCTTGAATTCAAACCTGGGATTTCGTCCTTACGATAGCTCCATTCCTCTGTTTTCCTTTGCTCCTGATTCACCTTGGATACGCCTTGCCAAAGAATTCAGGAAAACACTTTTTGATATCTTTGAAGGAAATGGAGGCCAAGAAATCAGAAAATGCTTTGCTGTTTAGCTTTTAGTATTTATCAAACCAGGAAGCCATCACTTACGGGATGGCCATCTGTCTCTAGTTTTCCTCAATATTTTCTTATTTTCCCCTTATGAAAATAACAGATTTCGTGTGCTTGATGCTTAGCTGCGTCAAACCACGACACCATCCAAGGGCTAAATAGACACAGGAAGTCGTGTTCTCACATTGTTAATGGATCAGTGGGAAGCACACTAATGCATTTCACTAGCTAACATATTTAAAGATATAATTTGTGTGCCTGAGAGTTTTGATGTCTTACTGTTGTGAATATGGTGGCTACTATGCCCCTAAGAATACTGTTTTTCTAAATTTTCTAAATTTCCTAGATTAAAAACACATGGAAAGGGAATAGAGGAGATTCAGCAAATTGAATCAGATGAGAGAAAATAGTGAAAACTTCATAGAGGAAAAAATAATTGAAAACCTCATTAATGAAAGTGGAAATGAGCAAAAGAAGTGGATTTCATAGAAACAACTAGCAGAGTTGGGAGAACAAAGTGGCTTTTATTTAAAGATACCTTTTATTGAATGCAATTTAGCAGAAGAAACTTTCTGTGGGTTATAAGACACCTATGTACTGACCCAGAAAGGTGGGGCACCTTGAGAGTGTCTTCCAAAGCAGGACTGGGCAAAGAGCAGCTGTCACCTAAGTCTCTGGTGACGACTTTCCCCCTGTTGTCCTTCAGGGGCTGCATGTTGCCTCTCTTCAGAAGCAGCCACTAACAGCTTTAGTCAGGCTTAGCACATGGAGCAAGCAGAGCTTTGCGCAGCTCTGGAAGAAGAAACAGACAGACATAAGCAGTGTAGGAAGGAAGAATGTATAAAAGGTAACAAGAAGGCTAGTACAGCACAATTTTTAAAGGAAAATGGAATTAGAACCAAAGTGTTATATTAACACAGAAAAAAAACTGAGAAAAAAGCTAACAGGATGAGTGTGAAGCAGTTTCATTAGTGAGAAATGTAAAGTAATTCTGAACCAACTGTTTAAGCACAAGAAGGTATTCTTCTACTTGGTGCTCACTGTATTGGCTCTCGCCATTCTTGTGCCATAGCACGTACGGCTCAAAATGGACACTGTGTCAGTATTAGCAAAAGTCACTGTGACTTTTAAAGAGTTATCCCAGAAAGTAGGAATGAGACTGTAACACCTTCCCTACTTTGGAAAACTAGCTTGTTAACATGCCAAGACTTCTGCAGAAGACCAATATGGCTGAATAAAATCCAGTCCCTGTGGAAGAATAAGAGAGTAAATGCTCACCCACCAGCATGATGCTGCTAAACACAGTTGCCAGTAGATGACTGTCTCTGATCTAGTCTAGCAATGAAGTGATGTTGGGTAGGATAAGGAAAAAATCAGCAGACTCATAGCTCCCCCCAGGCATACCTGGGGCAGAGATGGGCAAGTATGAGAAAAATGCAATGGAGTTTGCTTTTCAGTCCTCATGGTAGAGCTCTGATAAACTGACCACTTTGTGTAAGTAAGTTCTTATGCCTGAGTAATTGAAGGAGAAAAGTCTGAAGTTTGTAAAACGGGAACACGGAGACTGCAAATTACACCCTGTAAAAAGGACACCATATTTTCCCTCTAAATGCACTTTTCCATGTTACTTTTTCAGCTAACAAACACTTTATCTGGGATGTAATTAAAATTCCCCATTGTCTCCCAAATATTAGATACTTTATTTTGTTCTTTCTCTTTAGTTAGTATTAGCTATGAGTAAGTTATCTATCTCTGGTCAAGGAGCATAAAACAATTATGCAAAGCATGAATGGTTTGGACTGTTTCAAGCCAAATACAGCATGGATTAGGCAAATGGAAGATAAATCTGTGACACTTACTATCTTGCATTCTTAAGACACATCTCCTTGTCACGCCAGAAAATGTTGCTGAGCTTCCAGGGTCTGTGTGTTGCTGGAGCACAAGTAACTCATACCCTCTGCCTTCAGCAAACCTTACTGAAAAGCTGGGATGAAAGGAAAGCACAGGAAAACTTCTGTCAGCTGGAGCCTCCAGCTTTTTGGCAAACCAGTACAAGCTCATCACAGCCAATAACTGCACGAGTAGTAACAGAATCTTTTAAGATGATCAAGCCAACCTGAGAACTGAGAATTCGGACCATCATGGCAAATGTACACCTAAGCAAAAAAAGTTGTTGCTTCTGCATGCTACACTTTGCTAGCAGACTCTTTCCTACTATTTATTTTGTTAAAGTAAATGTTTATTTCACAAACTGAGCAGTAAGCCACATCTTCTGACTATGAAGACTGGTGGTAGAAGTTTTAAGAGCATATCCTGTGATGGATATATCCCATTAGTCTATATTTTATTGGTGACGGCTAACCATCAAATTCTGTAATAACCTTGAAACACACAGTTTTAACTCACTGACTTCAGATTACACATTCAAAACTTTGTGAATCACATCAAGTATTTATTTCCAAAGGGTGGAATTCAAACTAAACAGAACACAGAAGTAGTCTGAAGTCAACAAGTTAAAATTAAAAATACACTAGCAAGTAGTATCTGCAAAAAGGAAAAGAATAATAGGATAAAAAAAGATTGATTTGTGATGAATATGGATATGGACATTATAAAAGGTCCAGCCTAAATCGAACACAACAACTTGTCATTGAAGGAACATATTTGCAGGAATCTTGTACATAATGGGTTTCTAAAATACAACACACATGTGTAGAGTAACAAATATAATCATAACATTAAAAACTTTCTGTAAAAAAATGTTGGAAGATTTTGTGGTGTTTCGTTCAGCAAACAATATTCAAATACAGAAAAGGTCAGAAAAAGAAAACAGACACCAGATTTACTCTCCATATGCATTTTTAATTGGATGAGATGTAACAGGCTTATTACAGCAAAAAAAGATTTAGGTAAGACATTAGAAAATCTTTCTAACTAAATAAAGATGGGTAGGGAAGTGCATTCCCATAATCTTTCTAAGCATCTCCATCATTGCAGTTTTTAAAGAATAGATTAGACAGACATTTAAGCTGATCTGTATAGACAGTTGTGCCTCAGAGGAAGGATGAAACTGTGTGTCTTGAGACTCAACAGTGCCTATTTCTTTTTTTTATGATGTATAGCCAGACTACTTTTTTCTAAGTGTATTTTATCATTTGTATGTAATGCAGTGCCAAACACATTAAAATATGGCTGCCTAAAGAGTGTATGGAAATAAACTGATCAAAATAGTTTTTATGTTTTTCTACTCATTATGGAGCTATCATGCTGTGGCAGAATACAAAATGAAGTGTGGCATGAATGCTCACTATGGAAAAGCAAAAAAAAATTAAAAAGAAGAAAATTAATCCAATGCAACCATTTGTAATGGAAAATGTCTTCTGGTAATAAAGCTTGCATTTTCATAGTACTCTTCTACTAGGAGTTTCAAAGACCTTTCAGAAATTTTCTTGGCACCCCTGAGGCACTTTGGGAGGCAAGACCACAACTGTGCAGCTTCACATTGGAGACAGAAGCTCCAGTATGCCCAGGTCAAGTTCTGAAAGCTGCGGGCTCTCAGCAGGGCAGGGCCTGGACTCCTCCAGATGCAGCTCATCCCCTCTCCCATGTCACGCTCTCTTAACATCACTGTCACTTGTCAACTTGCAGAAATGTCTCATTGCTCTCACCAACACTTAAACATGGGATACCACCTTCTACAACAGGAATAAACATTGATTTACTTCCCTTTCCTGGAGACCTCCACCAACACACCTATACCAAGCAAATATCTATCAGGGACTTCTATAAGAAAAAGGGTACCTGATATTTATTAACAGCAAAAATAATATTTGTGTATATTTGGACAACTGTATGACTTCCATCTAGTGTCCTGACTTCTCTCCTTAGGACAGAGACCCAGACAGATTTCATGTGTTTGTATAGCATGCTGAACCACAGAGTCATTGCTCTTGGCAAGCATCTCTCATTGACATTATAAAAGAATAATATACTACACATTTGTGTCCTAATGCTAGTCATATACTCTGAAATCCTGAATTTGCATAAAGTTTATAACCTTGACTTGGTGCTTTTTTAGGTATTTTCAAAAATAATTATTTAATATTGTTATTGTTTGACCAATTTACATGTCTGCTTTAACAATGAATACTTGAGCTATGCAAATAGTATTTGCTGTGTAAATGAACATTTTTCCATGTTCATATTATTTTTCTTCAACAAGTTCTCAGAGGTAAATACGTTATAGTAAATCTGTCTGTTTACAGATAGCTGGACATCAATATAAATCTGTTAAATGTCTGTATAAAAAAAGAAGTGGTTGTCTGTTATTGGCTAGATTCATGTTCTAAAAATCCTCAACTTTGCACTAATATGCCTTTAACTGCCTTTTAATACCACACTTTTGTGTATCACTATTAAAAGCAACAGCAAAAACTATTTACACAATGTAGGGAAAAAACCCTTCCAACTCTCTAATAATGACAATAACCTTAGCCAAGGATATTTCTCTATTTCTCTAAAATTAATAACTAGCTGGGGTTAATGGCCACTGGCTTCACCTTAGGCCCTCAATTAATCCCTGAACCTCAATTGTTATTACCTAATTGACTTAGTTTCATTTCATTTTAACATTTCAAAGTGATCTTCCTAAAATCACACTGACAGAGTAACGTGGTCTCTGTAGATATGCACTGACATGGTTTCAATACTGTTACTTCGTCTCCATACGCTTGCATTGACATTTCATTTTGCGTTGACATCGCAGTGCCACATCTATGGATCTGTGCAAATGACATGCAATTGTTCACGTTAGGTGAAAGCCTGGCCAGGAGCGAGGGCAGGCTGGTGTCCTATGCAGGGACATGATGCCAGCTGAGAGCTAGTAAGAATTAATGTTATAATTTTTAATAATTGTTTTTATTGCAAATATTATTTGTATGTTTGTAAACAGAAGAAATAACAAATTTCACTTGAAGTCTTCCTGGCTTCCTTAAGTAAACACACAAACAAAAATCTTTTTACTAAGATCAACTTAAAAACCTAGCTTGAAAAATGTACCAGTCTTTTAAAATGTATTTAAAACCAGCTTTTTTAATATTACCATTTCATGCTTATTTGAGGCTGCAAACAAATTATGCAAATATTGTGTGTTCAAATATCATCATATCAACGCAAGTAGCTGAATACTCTAAGATGCAACTCTAAACCAAGAAATCCTCATAAAAATAAGGCATCAAAATAGTGTCTTTTTATCATGTGGAAAAGTTTTTGAAAAGTCTTTTGAAGCTCTTTGATCCTGCTCTGGAATAATTTTGGTAGATTACTATTGTACAAAACCCATAATTTATAGTAGCTGACCTCAGCTGCTCTTTGTATAACAGCCATATATGAAACAATAGCAGGAAAGTGAAAAATACAAGGGGAACTAAAACTGCTCTGTTTATTATGTAGCTCATAATTACATCTTCCTCATTTAATCTTTTGAATCCTGGCATGTTTTTAATAATACAGGTTCAATTAATATTTACTATACACAGGAGAGTTAGTTTTGAGTAACACATTTAGACTATCCAAACTTTGTGTAACTTGTGACCTTTCCCTAACCTAAGAGAGGTCTATTTTATACAGATCGTACCAGATAGACAGTTCCTCTATAAATGGTGAAGTTGCTGCCAAGCTCCCATTGTTAGCTAGTTCATTTTTCAACAGGCACACTTTAGGTTCCTATCACACCACTGTAAAGAGCAAGCCCTTGAGGTTTCTTCTTTTGTCAATGTAATAAAAAGGTTATTTCTGAATAACCTGCAAATCCACAACAAATGGCCTTTTGTGACTTAGAATAACATGATAGGAGGATTTTTTTGTTGTTTTTGCAGGCAGCCTCCCATTTTATTCTGTAATATTAAATCAATACTTGAGCAGCATTTGTTCTAATGTACTTTATCTCATCCTCAAAATAACAAATACATGTTTCTAACAACTGTTACCCTAGCTCCATATTTACCACCTAACAGCAGAAGATCCCTTTGGAAGAAGCTACCTATTGTAAGACTACATCAGATGAAGTAACACCAAGAATCAAGTTAAATTCTGTGTACTTTTTGTTGACCCTTGAGGAATTGCTATCAACTCTGGTAAATACCAACAACCTGTAGAATGTACAAACTTTTGCCAGATCGACTGTGATGTGGAAATGGGGACATACCCATCTTTTCCACTCTGAACCAATGAGATTTTGGCACAGGAGGAAAGCTAAACCTTTAACTTCAACAGATCTCCTTGCAGAAGTAGTGCACAAAGAAGGCATGAACTCAGAGAAAACAAGGCTCCTTAATGAAAGAACTGCTTTAACAGCTGAATTCCTAATATTGCCTACGCCTATTTTCTAGTAGCACAGAGGCACTACTAACTTAGTCCTCTGTACAATTGTACTCTCAATAGAGGAGAGAGTGACTATTCTGCACTAAGTGTGCTCTGTTTGGTAAATATACCCAGCCTGCAGAAATGACCTATGTTTCACACCAAGAGAATGAAGAAGATCATCACAACGGTTCTGCATTACAAAACTATGTGGAAATTTGAGGACAGTCTACTTGGAATCTAGAGCTGCTATTTAAATTAGAGTAAGAGCAAAATTGCTTTAGATGGTTGGTCAGTCCAAATGTATACAGAAATGGAAACAGCACTCTTCAGATGTAGTAACAGAAACAGAAGCAGGTGGTACAAAACATGGTAGAAACTTTTCAAATAGGACACAAGCAAATGGGAGGATATTGAATAAATAAATGTGAAATGGTTAAAATAAGATGGAAAATTAAAAGGGAATGATTGAGCGGCAAATGGAAAGAGGCATTGATAGTCTTCTGTAGTAGTCTAGATGGTGGAGAAATCCAAAAACCAATACCAGGAAAGAATGACTTTTTGAATGAGCAAATACAACCTAACAGGATGAAAACTATTCATGAACTACCAGTACTATTAACGTAATGAGGTAAGCACTATAGGACATTTGGTCCCCTTTCTTCAGCTTTAGACGAAAGTTCTTCTGCTCTGAGCTGTCTTTAGGGAAAGATTATGAAACTCATACTAATAATGTGTCCCCAGAATATAGGAATGGCAAAACCCCTGCTTTCTTCCTATACTAGAGTGTGTGGCCCACCATTGTGTTGTTCCTCCTTCACAAGGAAGTTTTGCTTCCCTACTCAATACAATTACATCAATTCCTAAAGCTCAGAACAGGCCCTATACCAGTGGTGATAAGAGCAGATGCTTGCAAGTCTATATATGCCAGTGAGAACATCATTCAGTTTTATGTTCACTTCTGTTTTCTGGCTTGGCATAATTCATTAGCACACTCTACATAATACTCCATAAAACTGAATTTGGTTTTAATGTTAAGGTTCTAATGGCCACAACATTGTTTAAGAAAACAAAATCAAGAAAAAACCCACAAGCAAACAGCAGTGCTTCCTCTTTAATATTAAATGGATGTTTACATCTGATAAACAGAGAAAAATACTCAAATGAGGGTTTTTTTTCAGTATACAAGTAGTAATAACAAAACAGTCCTATTTTTTTTCTATATTTTGCTTTCAGCATTTAAAATAGTGACACAGCATAGTTTTTATAGTGGCAAAGCTTTTTTGATAGCATGCAATTAAATTAGTACAGTATATAGACTTTTGTGGCTAATTTCATTCTCATTCGAATACAAAGATTCTTAAAGTGGGCAATATATGAAGATGAGTTGAAAGCTCTGATTAAAGACAGCTGTACTGCTTTCCAACCTGGTATGTCACAACACTAGGTAGAGGAATAAATAAACAAATATAAGCCTAACCTGATTTATCTGTGCGTCTCCACATAAATTTGTTTAATGTAAAAACAAATAAAGAAAAGCTTTGATGGAGGTTAGCGGAATTTTCAACATCTGTGCAGATAAATTTAATTTATTCAAAAAGAAAATGCAGCATTAGTGTATCATGTAAAAGCTAATTTAAATGATTTCATATAACAGAAAGCATATGCAGTAGCTAAAACAAATTCCGTTTGCCTTTAAAACCCATTTCACTCAGACAACCATTATTTCTGAATTTTCTACTATGATAATGTTCAGTTATTTCCTCTTTTTTATTCTCTTCTTGATTTTACACATTCCACTAACCTAAACCATAGTTTAAAGTCCCAGGGGGAGTAACACCCTAAATGTAGCTTGTGTGCAGCATAAGGCAGCTACATTCATTCACAGATTGCTTCTGTGTATCTTTATGGGCAAATCCTTAAGGCTGGTCAGATAAAATAAGCTCAGCACAATACCTTAAACAGTTGAACATAAATGAGTTACAGGTGTTTGAATATTTTTTTAAATAAATCTCTTTACTATAACACAGTCAAATCCAAGAAAACATCTCTATACAACAATAACTCACTATAGTGGGGCTATACTAGGCTATCTCTGCAGCAAGGGACAGAGTACTAGAAGACCAAAGATATTTTTTCCTGAAAATGAAAGATAAGTCAAAATGATAAATTCCTGTCTGAAACTTGCCAGAAAGTGTTAAGGTGAGAACTAAAAATTAAAAATAGAAATACTGTGTATGCATCTGAAAACTACAGCCAAAAAACTCCTGAGTAGGATTAATATCCTTTCCACTCAAGGCAAGACTGTAAAAACTCTGCACATGATTTCTGAAATCATACAGTGTACAAAGTATCACCTCAACTAAAAAAAAGGTGATGAATATGCACTGTACTGTTTTAGAGACCTTTTCCTTCCAGAAAAGGTCATCAACTTGTGCTTTAGGGAGACTGTTATCACACCTTTAATTCTACAACAGAATCCATAGCTCTTCTCAGAAAATCTGAACATGATGAGCATACATGCAAATCTCTCGCTGACATTTTAAAATATTTTGTCCTTTCCTGAATAACAGTTAGCAAAAATAAAGAGTACTGAAGTGTGTCAAGCCCAATAAGCTGCTGTCATTAAAAAACATCTGAGAGCACAAACCTGTGACCCGATCTTGCCCCTCTGAGTGGAGATGTGGATGGAAAAAGAAGAGACTGAACTCAAAATTTCAAGAAGGGCTAACATCCACCTCAATGAACTTCTGATCTTGGTGGTTCTAACACGAGAAAAACAAGGCTCTTAAAGGAAACAACTACACAGGAAACTTCTGTTCATTTGTGTGCTTTATTTGTCTTGTGGAACTGATCCAGTATGAAACACTGTTTTATCTTTTTTTTAAATTCCCCTTCTTGAACACCAGGATGGCAAACTCCTTCAGAAATACCCCACATAGAGAGCTCCTGCACGCTGTTCTTTTGGACTTCAGTGTCCCAGAAATTTGCTACCTAGAGGGGTCAAGACAGATTCCTTCCTTAGTGAGTTAAGAGAAAAATTCCTAGGTATAGATTCCTTGGGGGTGAGGGAGAGAAAAAGACAAAACGCAAGTTATTTTTGAGTCACTAAAATACTTATTAAACCCCCTAAAAACTACCCCCAAACTTCACAGGCTTATATACATAAAATAAAACCTGTGTTCTTCACTTTCATCCCCCTTTCAAAATCCCCTATTTTTTTAACTGTTAACTTGGGATTACATTGTTGATTTTAACAACCAGATAGTGATAAAACACACGCACCAATTATTATCTCAAAATCTGGGTATTTACTGTAACAGCCATGATCCTCTCTTACCACTTGGGCTTTACCAGCTTTGCATTATATTGTTTTAAGCCCCAAAACAACAGTCTTTACCAAATCTCCACATCACTGTAGGTGTTTTAGTCACATCACTAGCACATACTGAATTCATAAAAAGCACTTAATTTTATAGGTGACTCTGTAACAGGGATAAGAACTGAAAGCTCCACCTTTCAGCCTCTGCATTTTTGTCTTTGTTTAGAATGCTTGAAGAAGCCATCCGGAAGGAAGAAAGATTATGAGTATCTCGAAACTAGCTGTTTGACAGAGACAGAACTGCTGATAATGAGTGGGTTGTGTCTGTCTTTTTTGGCTGATCACAACAGAGGTCTGAAGCAAAACAGAAACTCTTGATATGTTTGTGTAAAGCAGCAGTAGCATAAGGGCGGGCAGCAGGAGTTCAGCTGAAGTTCAGGGCAGATGTTGCCATTAGTTTACACTGCAGGAAAGTAAAATTGCTTCCGGATTTACCTCTTCCTCCCAACATCAGCGCTGAGCCATGCTGTGTCGCAGAGTCACAATGTCAGTAGGGAAGCAGTCTTTTAGCAGGATACCACGTTCACGATGGCAGTCCAGCTCTTCAATAAATCCGTACCAATAGATGACTAATCCAGGGCCAAATCTATCGAACAAAAAGGAAAAGTGAACTTACGTAACTGTGTTAGGGGAATTTTAATTTCCCACCTCTGTGATTCCAACACAAATTTGGTAATTTCACTGCAAAATTGGAGGGAGTATTTGACCTCCATTTAATTTTCAAATTTTGAATGTGCCATTGATTGCTGTCAATAGTACCTGATTCCATGAATAAGAATGCTATTTAGAGACTCAAAGAATCCACATCGAAGTTTTAGTTTTTTTCTTTTGAATACTCTGCACATGTCAGTAAAAAATACCTATGTATTAAATACTAAATAACATTCAGTAAATGTGATATATAGGGAAACCTCTTTGGCCATGCACTCTGCTCTTTTAGATTTGTGTGTGCAGACATTAAAAACACAAGGGTTTTACTCATGTCCCAGTTCATTCGAATTATAATATCATGAAGGTGACAAAGAATCCTCAAAATATAATCTCTACAATGAGCTATTATTCAGGTAATTATTAGCATAAAGAACAATTCAGAAGAAACAGAAAGTTTGTGCTGTAATGTCTCTGAAATGTGCCTCAGGAATTCCTTAGATATTGCTAACTCTGACTGATCCCCACTAGGCAATCTCAGGAAGTAGCCCCATGGACTATTCTACCCATCAGGAAGTTCAGACCTTCAGGCTGGGTTCATAAAGAAGTAATCACTATCAATCACTGTGTACTGCGATATGTTTTGCACATCAGTTTCACGTTTTTCCTACTGAGAGCACTTAATTAAAGGGCAGCACTACTTCTGGTGTAGTGTTGCAGGAATTTTACAGTGGAATCATAAATTATGAATGTTGGGTTAGTAAAAGGATGTCTAAAAACAGAACTGCTTTCTGTAGTCTAACATTACAGCAGTCTGTACAACATTAGACCAAAAAGCTTTTTCTTTCCTTGATTTATTATATGCTGTAGTGAACTTGCCAAAACCAACAGTGCAGGATGAGCTGTTAGGTACCGTCTGTACAAGAAAAAGTTCAATAGAATGTCATGTAATGGTTTATATACAGAGCTGTACTCAGGACTCAACCAATATGGCAGCCAATTTTTGTTAGCATTTAATTATAATAAATATGAGCTGGGGGGAGGCATGGTAACCTAAATGTCCACTGAGCAGACAATACAAGCCCTCAAAGCCATGGGTAGTGCCAGACTGGCCTCATGAGGGTGGTTTCTTTCCAACAATGCAGGGAAAACTCTATTTGATGTGCTCATGTAATGGAATAGGCATCAAAGGAAGAAGAAACCCCTGTGGCTTCCTCCTGCAGTTTCAATTAGACACGGTACTCTTTTGCCTGAAACTGCTGCAGAGCATTGTAACATTTTGGTCTATGGCTACTACTCTTCAACCTCCCAGTGGCCACAGTTCAGTGGCAGAGTAAATTACCCCTCAGCATAGCTGAGGCCACACTGGCAAATATGCTTTTTGCAACTGAAAGCTGATATTCGAAAGCTGAAAGGTTAAAACTCTGACAAATCTGGTTGTACCAGGCAACACATCCTAACACATTTGGCAATAAATACAGCACAGACTAAAAAGTGGCTAATATGAAAGACAATGCTGCCTATACCCAATTCCTAAGTTTTGTTTGGCTGGCCAACTATTTCAGCTTCTATGGACTTCTTTCCATTGTCCTTTGCTTAAGCTCCTGTGGGGCCAAAACACGTGGAACCTCACTGTACCTGCAAGCCTGGAGACCCAAGCAGGAGTGAGAGGCCAAGGCAAGTGAGGCTAAGGACTGATGCTCACAGCCTCTGGTGAGACAGCAGTTTGCTGATCCAGGAGGGGCCCCTACTTTTGTCACTTCACAGACTACGTATCTGTTCCCACATCAAGCAAATATAGAAATGGGTAATTGGGTGGGGATGTACTTACATACTAACCAAAATTATTTTAAAAGCAAAAATGCCCAGAAGATAGGGAGCAGACCTTACATTTCTAATGGGCTATTTTGTGCAAGGCAGAAGGTATGAAATGTATGCAAGTAGTTACTCATTACGAGCACATGTGCCAGGTAAAATCCTGATGCTAATGAGCAGCTGCTCATCCAAGTTTTGAAGGGCTCATTTTGCTGTGTGGCAGTCTGAATCCCCCATCCACCATAAAATGCATGTGGCACTGTGCTTAAGTAATTTGTTTAGTTATTTTTTGAAACTGTAATTTTAAACAAAATTACTATTTCAAGATACCTCAAAAGGCTAATTTATGTCTTATGAGCAAATCACCTCAGCTCAAGCACAATTTCTGAGGTGCTTAGAAAATTATGTTCAGAAATACCAAATTTGATAATAAAATTATATACAAGAACATCCGCAGACTGTTAATGGCAGGAGCAAGTACATCTTTAGCATGAGAACATCCATCAATCCTGCTTCTGACTGTGGTGTTACAGCGAAACTGTTTGCCCTGTGCTGTCTAGGTTGCATTTTTTCAACTCTATTGTGCCATTCGTTCTATTATAGGTCTATATCACAAAGCTCATGTGTATGATTATTACAGTGCAGACACTGCAACACGATGTACCAGACAACAAGGCCCATGGAAAAGAAATATATATGGACCGATTCTTGCTAGCTGTTTCAGAGATGTTTATTTCTCCAGCCGCATGGCCGGAGCTCTGCCCAGGAACTGTTCCAGTCACGGGACCAAGGGTCCTTCTGCCCGCGCAGGGAACACAAACCAACCAATGGGAACGAGGCTGAGCAGGGCAGGGAAACCCCGTGTCTGTGCCCTCAGGGCCCCTCTGCCAGGGCTACACGGCGGGGGGGGAGGGCCCCAACGTATGATCACATAAAAACCCATGTCATACTTTTGTTTAAGAACACTTAAGTGCAGTACTTAAGACCAAAATTAACTTGTTGGCCCATTAAGCATTTGCCACTGACTATCAGGAACTCCTGCTGCTAAGTGCTAATTTCTCTTTCATTAATGCCCAGAGTTGGCAAACCACAAACAATGCCACTGGTTAATTACTGCTGCCTTAATTTGAAAAGACATTTAACCTTTTTGTATAAGGGGATGAGGTAGGGAAATGTAACCTGGAAGTAAGAACCATACTTTTTAATTTGACTCCTTCCCAAGTGGAGATATGACACCCTGAGGAATGGAAGTAAGTGCTGTGAATTACAAAGTAAAGCTACAAATTGATTTCTTGTATCAGTTGTAACATTGAACAAGTTAGTGACTGACCGTGGTTTACACACGAGAATGAACTGAACTGAGAGAATGCTTACTTGGTATTGCTATGGGAAGGGGATGCATTCAGTAGCTCGGAGGAGCATAGAAAAACTTTGAATGTACCAATTGGTTCTAAAACTATATAGATACAAGACAGGACAGGTTATCTTATTTCATATGAAAGACACACTGGAGAAAGTTTAGCTAAACTGAAAATCAACCAGAGCATGTAACAAACTATTGGACTCCTATGGATTTTCTTCTTTTGGAGAAAAATTGTATAAATCCCTGAAAATATGCTTGTATTTCTTCTCCCCTGTCTTTAGTTCTTAGGTGTGAAAAGCTTAGGTGTGAAGGAACGTGTCCAAAGGTTATAAAAAACTGTAGCTACAGCTATTCCAGTGAAAGTTCTGCTTTTAGAAATTTACGAGGGGTTTCTTTCTAAAGCTGAAAAGAAATCCAAGTAACTAAGCTTCGGTTAATTCCATGAAGTAAAAATAGAATAAACAGGAAATATAGAAGCAAGCTTCCTTCAGAACACAATAAACAGAGCAAGTGAAAATTGTCCACACAGGTTGCATCAGTTTACTTAAAAATCAACCAATAAATAGGTAGCTACCATTATATAAATCCCGGTTTAGTCATTGTCCAGTACTGACATTAGAAGTTGTGACTAGAAGGCAGCCAAAGCCAACTCAGCTGCACTTGGGGTATGAGTACCAGAAGTGCCAAAATGGAGGCAGTCAGGCTCACAACCCCAAGGCATGGCAAGATGAGAGCAGCAAAAGCTCGTGGATTACTTTAGGCCTAATTTAGGCTTGATACAGGTGACTAAATTTAGTCTACGTACTAAAGGCAGCAGATGGTGTCTTTCAAAGAATCAACTGAAGCATTTGAGATAGAAAAATACCGTTTGAGTATAGTTAAATATAGTTGCAGTCTCAACAAGTTCTTTACATAAAACATCTGACAATATTGTTTGCTCCAAGTAAGTCAGGTCTGCACTAATTTCAGGTTGTTCAGAGGAACTCTTGTATTGGTTTAATCACACAAATCTTGAAAGAAACCCATAGCTAAAGTAGTACACTGATAATTGTGGGACACTGAGTTTTGTCTTGGAAAGGAGTTTCACAGAGATATACTGTAAAGCCAGAAGGCAAAATTCAGTTAACCCAAAGCCAAATGGTTCTCTCTTAAGAAAAAAACCCCAACAACAACAAACTAAGGGATCACTTAAAAAAAAAAAGGAATGAAAACAACTAAGTAAAATATGCATCTGAGTTTAACTTGCCCTCCAGTTGAACCAGTTTTGTGCTAGAACAAAAAAAAGACTTTTATTTATTTATCGAAGTGGTCTAGTAGGCTCACACATATACTACTTCACTTCAAGAGAAACTACTTTCTAGTAATGTCTTTTCCTCTGGAATGTCTGTGTGAGGTCCATACCAGCTTCTAAGGATTTGCCTAGACATGTGGCTGTTGTGAGGTGATTTTTTCACCATCAAAAAGCCTTGCATGTGGTTATATGAAAAAATGCATTTTCAACACACTGCTTGATACTGAACAGAAATGTAAAACAATTTGGAATTGTTTTTATCTAAATAAAACTTAAGCTTCATTTATTCTTAGTCTATTTGTTATAGATATGCTATATGCATCTCAGCATAATGTAAATAATTTGAATTCCAAAAGACCCTCATAATAAAATGCTGGCATATGAATTATTATTTCTAACATGCATGCATTTAAACAAATATTTTATCAAATGGATTCAGCCAAGTATTCATCTTATGAAAGTTGGTGATTTTAATTATGAAGGTCACACCTGAATGTGTCTTTTAAGGACTGCATTCTGGTCCCTCACTTTTGAATGCCAGCTAAAAAGCTGGCTTTGTCTCCTTGTTTTTCTTTTTAAATATGAAGCATTAGCATGAAACCAGAGCATTACCATTTGTACATCACTACTTATTTTCTGGGAAAGGGGAATTACAAAAGTTCACAAATAAATTATTACCTTCTAAGAAAATTTAACATCAGTCATCAGAATCACAGTTGTGAGTAAACGGGTTTTACTTGTAGTACTAATAAACCTTGAAGATAAAACAATTAACCCCCCCTATAATAACACATAAAACTTTTACTGGATTTTTACTGTTTATGGACACTCAGCTTTATTTTAGTGTACTTGTAGAAGTCTTATTTGTGTCAGCGGAAGAAATTTAGAAATTGGCAGAGCTAGGCTAGTAGGCAACAACTACAAGACCACATTTTCGAATAAGGTCAGTTGGCATCAGTCAGCCAACTTCCTTATGTCTAGACTAGTTTACTATTGCTGATGACACAGCATTATATATCTTGGCAAACATTTAAGAGCCACTGCTCAGAAATGTACTTCGATTAGCATGAAACTTTCCACTTAAACAGCTACTGCAGCCCTAATTCAGAAAAGTTTATAACAAGGTTATTTTTTCCTACCATTCATTTACACAGAGTTTAAAAATCAAATAAAGGTACTTTTGCATGAAGACAGTGCATTTTAAAAACTCTGAATGCAATTTGAAGATAACGGTGGGGTTTTATTATTCCTGTCAGTTTCCAAATCCTCCACACAATTTTGTCATCCACTGACACTCACACATCACCTTATTACTTTGACTTCACCAAATCCGGTTGAAAGAAAGGAATAAAAAATCCAGTATTTAGAAAAATCAAGTAACTGAATGATAACTTTTGCTTTAAAAATCTGATCCTTAACCTGTAATCCATAAGGCTGCAATATTTTTGTGCCAAACTCCCTTAAGCCACTTAACACTGACTTCCTACCGTAGCAACTGCAAAAAAATAAATGAATTTCCTTGCAAATGTGGCTCAAGAAAGTTTAACAAGTTCTGACCACTTTTAAAGATAATAGGAAACTTGTCCATGGCATGAACAAGTACTACCTACATCATGCCTCACACACAGACACTAGCAGCATAATATGTCTCAAGGATGCAGGCACCCAGTTCATGCTGCTTAAGGTAAAATTAAGCAAGTAAAACCTAATCTGCTTTAAGCTTTGATGTTACCACAGCAGTTGGAGGAAGTCTTATTTTTACTGAAGACAAGGAAAAATCAAAGTCTACTTATATTTTTTGAGACTCCCATTTCCAAGGTTTTGACTCAAAAGTGGGAATTTCTTTGGGCTGAGAAAGGTAGGCATTTCCATGAATGCCAGAAACTGGTATTATATGCAGTTGATATGGAATTTAGAGTTGTCAGGTGAAAAAAAAGGTGGATGGAAACTAATATCAGGCCTCTGTCTCTACGGTTACACCTCACTCAGACGTGATTACATCTTAATGAGCTTTTTTTTACACTAGTTGTCTTTTTAACTCTGCAATGAGACTGTTAAAGCTTCAATCAAACAGCAGTATTTCATCAAGCTTATAATATGATTTAATTGCTTTTGGCATTTTGAGAAATAAAAAGAAATCAAGTGATATTTATGTGGACATAAGGGAGCATTTAAAATACTTTAGAATTTTCCATAGCACAGTTTTAAATGCATATTAGTAGATTGCAGCAGAAACTGTGCAAGTCACTGTCATTAAAATATTATAAATACAATATAACTTTTAGCTGCATAATACATTTTTAATAAACAAACTGTCGAAACACATTCTTCACTTACACTTATTCATTCAGATCTGAGTACTGTTCTCCAGGCAAATAAAGGATTTCTATAATCCTCAATGACAAGTTAGGCTTTTTTAAAAAAATACAGTTCTCATGGAAATTAACTTTTAAAAACTATGATTAAATAACATTAAGGTTACAGTGATTTACAAGGATCAAGGCTTTCTAAGTGAAGACTGATGCAGTGAGTGAGAAAGAAAACACATACTGGCTTCAAGGCAGCTTGTCATTAAGACGAGAAAGCCTTGAGTGAACTTTTAATTTCTCAATTTCTGTTGGTTTATGTCCTAAAATCTACTAAAATATAACTTTGTTGTTGTTGTTTATTAAGCAGTATTCCAGATGCTCAACTCTCAAGTGGTTGTGTGCACTTAAGGTACAACATTTTTTTCTTTCAGTCTCAGCATGTTCAAAAATCAGGTAGATGCTTTCTTTGTACATCAGATAGTAAGGTTTTGTGCTCTAAAGACACACTACAAGGTGACCCTGTGCCTGCACTGCAGGATTGGGCTGATGTACTGAAAATTAACATGATACTCACATCAACATTTTAGAAAAGAGATTTTTAACCCTTATCCTGCTGAACTGTTTCATGGAAATAATGGCCACAGTTTTTTTTCACAGAATCATAGAATGGTTTGGGTTGGAAGGGACCTTAAAGATCACCTGGTTCTAAGCCCCCTGCTGTAGGCAGGGGTGCCACCCACTGAGATCAGGTTGCTCAGGACCCCATCCAAACTGACCTTGAACACTCTCAAGGATGGGGCATCCACAATCTCTCTTGGCAGCCTGTTACACTGCCTCACCACCCTTGAATGCAGCCCACAAGGTACTTGGCCTTCTGGGCTGCGAGTGCACATTGGTGGCTTCTTCTGGCTCTAGTGGGGATCACCTGGGTATGCACCTTGGAAAACAATGCATTTTGGCTGCATAGGAAGATAGTTCCAGTATCTGGCTAAAAGAGATAATAGTGTTCCAGGTACATTATTTGATAGTTTGGAGATAAATGCAGTATTCTGGGAAATACAAGGATTCTACATCAGTTAACCATTTCAATACAGGGCAAAATGACCTCAGGCACCCTGTATGAGGGACATAACTAAACAAAAGCTCAACCAAAAAACCCTAAAATCCAAAAGGCACAATACAAGAAAAAATTTCTTCATCTTCCTTTTCAGAAGCTTCAAAATTTCCATTCTGGCGGAGAAAGTCTAATATTCTATTCTATATTAGGTGTGGCATCAGTGTATTTGTCTTTCATAATTCAGGGTTAGCACATTGTTATAGTGTCCACTATTTTGCAAGTCCATTCACGTGTTCCTGTTCAAAAACAGCAACGCCCTTCCAATCCTACAACATGCAATTTGAGGACTAGTTTACTAAAGCAGTGCTGCTTCTATTTTAAATTGTGCTACTTGTATTTACCAGTTAAGACATTGCAAGAATGGTGGTATTCTTCGAATAAACAAGGAACAGAGATGGTTGCTGGCACTGCAGAACTATTCCATACACTGTTACTGAAAGCACCGCTTTCTGATTAAATCCAGGCAAGGAATGTTGCTTCTTGAGCTTGTTACTCAGTTTCTCTTAGAAAACCTTATGCCATTAGTTCGCTCTCCAGAGACTGTCGATGCAAGGCCACTATTGTTTGATTCTGCACCTTTGAAGCTGTGGATCAGTGTTGAGAGGAGTTACTAAGGTTATTTCAAACATTCTGTTAAACTCACAGCAGCCTTCCCAAAGGAATGCTTGGCTGCAAACTACCTCTTATCCTGGGTGACAGAAAACATGAGAAAAGCTTTTGAGTACTGTTAGATTGAAGTCCAGGCAGCCACAAGTGCTGGTCAACTCAAGTTGCCACTAGGTGATTAATAGTTGTTTATTTTTAGGGCTGGAAGTAACAGGCTATCCTAAGGCCCGTGCAAGATGATATCTGAATAATCTGTGAGTGTCTCACAGTTTGCAGCAATCCTTTCTTTCTGTGCAGCTGTTTATCTGGTGTCAGTGCTCACCAGAATGACAGGATATGCCAAAAGTGCATTTAACCAAGGAGGCAGAACTGCTCTTACAACATTAGATTTTTGTTTAGTAATTGTTGTAAAAAAGAACCAAACTAATCAGGAAATTTTGATAGCAGGAATGTTGATAAATAAAGGTGCTATATACCTGCATATTTAGTATTTGCTGAGCATAAATCTTGGAGCCAGCATTAAAGCTATCTCAAGACATTTTGAATGAATTATTAGACAATTCTGTATCTTCAAATCCTTATACACAAATATGCAATAAAACAAACAATGTAACAGATGAATTAACAAATGGAGGACAGCTCATCTGTGCTTCCAACTTCCCAGATCAGAGAATTAGAAGACCGCACAGTAAATCATACTGAGTATCTCCACACAATGCTGCTTAGCAGTTAACTACCAAACACACTATTGCCCATAATTGACAGGCAGAAGCATTTTATGTGTGATGCTGTACTTAAATTTACTGTCTCTCAAAACGTAAGTCACCTATCTGTATTAAGCAGGGAACAGATGAAAAAGGAAGTGGTATGTCTGCTGCCCATTACTGTGGCACCTGATGCCCATCCAGAAGGAAGGCAAACACCCCTTCTGACCTTGAATATTCCCACTACCTTTGCAATCTGCTGGCAAACTTTAATTGTGCCTGGCACACACTTATTTTTAATGCCTGAAGCTCGTCAGCTTGTCTCTCAGTTGATTCATATACCCAGTGTCTGTTCAACTCAAACTGGTCCTGCCCCACTTCATATTTGAAAATAATTTGGGATTTAGTTGTTATTCAGAAAGGAGTGCATCCTGAGATACACAAGTCCTATGTATCACCTGCAAAATGTCCGGTCTCCCAGAGGAAATATTTTCACATGGTGAAAGTTGGAGACCGTTCCAGAGACTCTAGGAGACCACAAATATCTGTAGTTAAGTGTTACATTCATTATTAGGTGAAGTAAGTGCATAACTGGGGATGAGCAAAGGAATCTACTTCCCCTTTCTGCCTTCTCTCTCCTTAACTATTTATACAGCTACACACAGAGCTCTACTGCATGCACCTTCTGAAAAGTTCATGCTATTTAGATTTATTTACAAGTTATTTGTTCCTTCTCAGTATATACCAACACTAAACCCAGTTGCGTTTCAGCTTTCTTTGCTTACTATGCACCAAACTTTTCTGGGCTGACCACCAATGTGCAGAATTCTGTCCAAAAGGAAGACATAAAAATGTACATGGCAATGTAAGTGAGCCCATAAGGAGGGAGAGGAAGAATCAGAGGAAAATACTATCATTTGTGAACTTTTAAAAGCAACGGCAGATTAGTTGAGTTAGCCAGTGACATATTACAATCCATGCCTGATGAGAACTGAGGCAGAAGTCTGCAAGACAATAAAATTGCATAATACTAACATTTTCCTTCATACAATTACATGTTGAAAACAGTGTAAGACAGCTGGACTACATATTCTTGTCCTTCCTTCCTTCCATCCTCCCTCCCTCCCTCCCTCCCTCTACTTTCTTTTTTTTGTTCTTTGCCATGCAATTGCTAGATTGCTAGATAAATGAATGTTTTTGGTTGGCAGACTTCTAAGGGCATCAAAGACAGTACTAGCAGTCTCATTTCAAACAAACCAGGAAAAGTGTGACCTATTGAGCTGCTAGTCCTGTTCAATTTCTGTTCCCTTTAAGACAAAAGCAAAACTAATAGAAAATAAAAGTAACAACAAGAAGAAAAATAAACACCACTTTTCCCTTCAAAGAGAAATTAAGCTTCAGCAAGCAGCTTGAAATGTCATGAACAATGAGTTTTACCAACTCTTCTGAGACCTGGCTAACTTCCACCTGAGCATGGCCACTTTTTTTTTTTTTGTTCTTACGCTGCATAAAAGCTCAGAGTAAGTAAATTAAGTGATAAGATTACTATCTGTTCTGACCAGCTGTCTTTCCCTCTCCCTTGTTAGCCAAAAATTGCAAATATCTTGTTTCTTAAAGTGCTTATTTTCCAATCTTCTCCCTGTATTTGTGATTGCAATATCAAAGCACACCATGCATTCAAAAAGTAAGGAAGGATTGTCGTTAAAAATGGTTCCTGAATTCCACAGGAACCTCTCAAGAAAGCTGTCTCTCACAGAAATCCACTTGTCAGGAACAGCCATAATGCAGCTTAAGGAGAGGTGCTGACATAAGGTTTCCATCTGCTCTGACCTTAGTACAGATTAATGAGTATGTTGAAGACACCTTCAACTTGAACTGAGTAATGGAAGACCAGTATAGACAGTAAAAAATTCTTGTCAGTCCCCTCAGTTTATAGCACTCTTGCAAAAGAGGTGGGGGTCTTCCTGTCTGTTCAAACTAGACCATCATTAGCTGGAAGGCATAAAAAACCCCCAACCAAACCCGAAAAACACTCAAAAAAAGAGGGAAAATAGAGTCAATAAGTAAGAGGGAAGAGAGAACAACTGCACCTCATTAAACAGTCAGTGAACATTTATGCAATTTCAACTACTTCAACTTCCAGGGTCTCTCCATACCAACTACTGACTTTTTCCAAAGATTTCAAAATGTCTTTCTGTACCTTTGAGGTATCACATTTATTATAATTCAGTATTTCTGCACTGGAGGTAACTTTGTAGTTTGTAGCTATGTGCACAGCAGACTAGTATACCTCAGATATTACTACACACAAATACAAATATACCCAGTAAGTCTGGCATCACCTTCCTGAAAAATGAGATGAATCCTAAATGGTAATTGGAGCTTTTCAGTACCAAGTCTTTGTTATACAGAATTACCCAGTGACAAAGTTATTTCCATCAGGCTGTAGTGATACAAACTGATTATCTCTTGAAATAGTGTGGTATATTCTGCCTTGGTTACAGAAACAGGCTGCCCAGTCACAGGCTGCCCTAAAGTCCTTCCCCACTCAGAACTACCTGACTTCAAGATGTATAAATTGATGCAGGTTTGCATTTTTTTCCCCCCAAGCCTCCCTAGACCTAAAGCACTAGGATGAACTGCCAAAGGAAAACTAGCAGAAGTATTGCATTTTTGCTGAGGGCAAATAGGACTTCCAGTTTGAGATCAGAATATCTCTGTTTCCACAGCTGCTAAATCCACATTAACATTTTTAAAAGCTATTTCTAAAGCCATACCAATAGATAAAGCATTATTTTTAGTTAAGTTCAAAGAGAAGAAGAAGTAAAGCTTTTCCTGTTCTACCTGATTTCGCTATGGCAACAGCAGGAAAACGGTAAATTCAGGAGATTAGGAGAACTATAATTCCAGCTGAACCAGCAAAAATAAGAATTAAAAATTAATTTATAATTTCTTGATTACCTACAGGCACTTTTGAACCATTCTTTAATTAAAAAAAAAAAATCAAGTCAGACCACAGAGAAAATGATAGAACTGGTATAGAACAGCTTCTCTTTGCTTAAGTAATGTTTCCACTTTAATGTACTTATTTGCTCTCATTTGCTTAACATTGCCAATATTTAGTACTGTGCAAATTTATGGAAATCTGACTTTAAAGAGCTTTATGGTACTGAGTGATTTTTAAATTTTTGACATACTTATACTGAAGTGCCTTGATGAGATTCTGGAATAAATGAAATAAAACTCAGTAGCATGTAATGATGTCTTGTGACATGCTGTGAGGTAATATAGGCAGTAACATGTCATGACTGTGGGTAAAATAATCTGAACGCTTTCACTCTGGTTTACTTTGCACAGTCTGTCCTACAACTATAAAAAACTATGAATAAAACCTGATAGATCTTTTTCTCCATGGGCATTAAAGGACAATTCTGCAACTGCAGAATACCTTACTTATATATTGCAGGAATTGCAAGACTTATGTTAGAGGAACCCAGACTGCAGTCCACTTTTTAAAAAACAAAATAAACCCAAACCAGATACTATATTTAGATTGCTATTGTGTAAATACATAATTAAAAAAAAAATCACAGAATTACAGATTAGGTCAGGGACCACATTGGTCCAGCCACTGGACATCTGGCCCAACCTCCCTGCTCAAGCAGGGTCTTCCTAGAGCACATGGCACAGGTTTATGTTCAGGCAGTTCTTGAGTATCTCCAGGGAGGGTGACTCCACAACCTCTCTGGACAATCTGTTCCAATGCTTGGTCACTCACACAGTAAAGAAGTTCTTCCTCATGTTCAGGTGGAACTTTCTGTGCACCAGTTTCTGCCCATTGTCTCTTGTCCTGTTGCTTGGTACCACCAAGAAGGGCCTGGATCCATCCTCCTGACACCCTCCCTTTAGATACTGATAGACACTGATGAGGTCCCATCTCAGTCAACCTCTTCTCGAGACTGAACAGGCCCAGCTCCCTCAGCCTTTCCTTGTAAGAGAGATGCTCCAGTCCCTAAATTATCTTTGCTGCTCTCCACTAGACCTGCTCCAGGAGCTCCCTGTCTCTCTTGTCCTGAGGAGCCCAGAATTGGACACAGCACTCCAGATGTGGCCTTACTAGGGCTGGGTACAGGGGCAGGATCACCTCCCTCGACTTGCTGGCCATGCTCTTCCTAAGGCATCCCAGGATCCCACTGGCCTTCTTGGCCACAAGGATCATGGACAGCTTGTTGTCCCCAGGACCCCCAGGTCCTTCTCTGGAGAGCTGCTTTCCAGCAGATCAGCCCCCAGCCTGTACTGGTACACAGGGTTATTCTTCCCCAGGTCTAATAAAAAAAATAAATCTAAATTAATAAAAAATTCTAGTAGAAGAACAGATGTGGTGACAGTAACAGAAAAGTTTTAAATTTTTGATATCACTGTGTGGAAGCCATGACCAATCTAACAACATTTGCTGTCTTAAATAGCAAAGATTCAGAAACTAAACCAAACATCTTTTACTAATTGTTTAAATTACCCACTTTTTTTTATTGCAGGTAACTAATCTGACTTTTGTATGTGATCTGAATTTAACAAGAACATGCTCAAAATATTGCTACAGTTGGGTTCAAACCTACACAAATATAAAGCCTGCAATAAAGAAATTATATTTCCCTTTGCTTCCCCAGAGGAAGAAGGAATCAATCCATGTAACAGCTGATCAGAAAATGGACACAAAGCAATGCAGCAGCTATAGAAAGGGCAAAATAATCATATGAAATGCTGGGAGAGAGATATTCAGTATGTTCTTGAAGACTTGCTTAGTCCTTATGTAGAAACCGTTGACAGGTCATTCCAGAAAGACATATAATAAATAGCCAGATATGGTGCAAGGCTACTGCACTATCTGGGAAAAAGAACAGTTGTTCATAGGAAAGATTAAATAAGTTTGGTCTTTCCAGCCTAGGAGAGTAAAGGCTGAGGACAGGGTACTGTCCTCTACCAACACATCAGGAAGACTAATGCACTGGGTCTAGAAAAAACTTCCAGTGAGAGCAGTGGGACCAAAATACTATAAATTATTTAAAAATTACACTTGGTATGTTTAACAAACAAGTTATAAGATACGGTGTTTATCATAGCTGGGGATTAGACACAGTGACAAAACCATAGACATTTCTGAATGCAGTACATAAAACTAGTAATACAAAATGCTCTCTCAAGCAATCTGGAATGATATCACTGCTAACAAAATCAAACAGACTCAAATGTCTTTTCTCTACCTGAGGAAAAAAGACAAACATCTGTATAATATGATATATATTTATAAAATGAGATACCAGAAAGTCATCCAGAATGCAGAAAAAGAAAGAGTTTAAAAAACGTAATATTAAAAGAAATCTCCTTTTAAAATGAACAATATGAATTTGAACCATGCTTAGTTGCCCACAGACATAGCTTAATCATTTACTTTTCATAAATAATAATGGCTTGTCTGATTTTTATCAATGTTAACATCTGGAAATTGCAAAGGTTCTCTACACTTGTAGGTACACTTTAAATACATAAAGACAGGCAAACTTTTCTAATCGAAGAAGTATATTCAACTTTTCTAATTTCACTTTTTGTTTTTGCTACACATACCACTACCTCAAGCTCTTCTGGTTTGGTGTTATCCAGATTACTCCTGCCTAATCCTCCAGCCTAAAGCAAATAGAACAATCAAAGGTATGTTGAAAGAAATGAAATAACCACGAAACCTCTGAAATATGTAATAGCTTCATCACCAGTTCCTTGTCTTAGTTTTCAGGGAGAAAACCCAATATTATCTTTAAGCAATACCCATGCCAATCACACACTTCATATACCCCACTCCCCTTTTTTTTTTAAATTTAACTTATGAGTTCTTCTTAAGGCCCCGGTTGTAAAGTACATAGCTCATAAAAGGTTCCTGGGACCAGGTGACCATCTCATCACCCCGGTTCCACCTGGAGAAGTGGACTCATTGTGGATACTGCAGCTCATAAAGTGCACAGCAAATCCAGTAGTAAGTGAAGGTACAAAATTCTCAATGGAGAGGTTGTGCCCGTAAACCAACTTCATGGCAAAGTGTGACAGGTGGAGAATAACGCAATCCCTGCCATCCCCAACAAGCTTGCCTGCAGTAAAAATAGCTGAGTAGGGCTGAACATTTTCTGCTTACAAATTGAGCTAAATTTAACAGTAAAACTGAACAAAGCAATAGCAACTGAATCAAATGTGACAGCAAAAAAACCATTTTATGCACACATTTTATTACAGTTCTTAACTTTGTGTTTGTATAGTGAGTGAATTTATGCTTCAGCACGTCTAAAACTGAATTACAGAGACACATACATTGGTAATTTTCTTTACAGTCACCTACCAACTGAATGAGAAAAAAGAGAACAACTATTCTAGAACAAGTGTACACTCAATTCCTTTGTTTTACCTGTCCAGTCACAGAACAAAAATATTTATTGCAAGGATGAGCTATAAAGTGTCAGATATCAGATTCAAAGTGTGAAGAAAGATGCATCTCTAACTACTTTCATACACTGCTCCTAGAAAGAATCCTTTTCATTACACTGCTTCTGGGATAGTTAACAAAAAGAGGCATGAGAGATGAGAGTGACATACTCTCACTGTAGATTTTCTCTTTGTAAAGACAAAAGATATGTGAACTAAAAGTGTGGTGTGAAACAACTGGACAATAATTGAAATAAAAGTCCCAAATGCACTATGTTAGAAAAGCAGAGTTAAACCATTATCCTCACTCAGCACTAATCGGCACTGCCAACAAACTTGCAACAAAGGCTGATGATAAATAGATCCTAAATGATGGCACTTATATTTTCACGCAGTTTCAGAAATACCAATGATCTAAGATAAGTTATGTAAGGAGCAAGCAACCACCTTTCCTGATTTTGTATCCAGAGCTTAGTGAAATAGTATGTATTTTAAAGATTTTCCCAAAAAACAAGAGAAGCAAACTCAACAATTTTAGTGTACTATCAGAAAGGTGAGTTGAAATATGAAGCTCTTAATTTACAATAAATATTTTTAACATTAAAGTGGCTTTAAAAATCCTTTACCTTTTGTCAATTCCAGGATTTCCAGATGAATCTGAAAAAATCAGTAATTCTCATGTTGGACTAACTTACAGTTAAATGATCTATGTAGTTTTATATTTTACATATTTTTACCACTTCTGTTAGAATCTATTCACTAGATTCTAACAAGTAATTTTAAGAGATTGTCAGGAAGGCATGCTTGATAGTTTACAGTTTTTTCACTACTAAAATAAAAACAATTGATGAATTGGAAAATTAAATGCCAGTTTTAATAACAGTACTTTGAAGTAGAGACCAAACTTGTTTTGGGATATTTCTGACTTTTTACTCTATTTTAACAAGGTCATCTTTAAACATATCTTTTTATTGTCTCGCCCATAGAGTAGTTATTATAATCATGGAATCATACAATGGTCTAGGTTGGAAGGGACCTCAAAGGTCATTGAATTGGAAATCCCCCTGCCATGGGCAGGGACACCTTCCACTAGACCAGGTTGCTCAGAGCCCCATTCAGCCTGGCCTTGAACAGTTCCATGGATGGGGCATCCACAACTTCACTGGGCAACCTGTTCCAGTGCCTCACCACCCTCATGCAAACAAATCTTTAATACCTAATGTAAACCTACTCTCAGTTTGAAGACATTCCCTCTTGTCCTGTAATTTCATGCTCTTGTAAAAAGCCTCTGTCCATCTTTCTTGTAGGCTCCCTTCAGGTACTGGAAGGCCACAATTAGATCACCCTGAAGCCTTCTCTTTTCCAGGCTGAACAATCCCAGTTCTCTCAGCCTTTTCTCACAGGAGAGGTGCTCCAACCCTCTGATCATCTTCAAGGCCTTCCTCTGGACTCACTCCAGCAGGTCCATGTCCTTCCTGTGCTGGGACCCCAGAGCTGGATGCAGCACTGCAGGTGGGGTCTCACCAGAGCAGAGCAGAGGGGCAGAATCCCCTCCCTCTCCCTGCTGCCCACGCTGCTCTGGGTGCAGCCCAGGACACACTTGGCTCTCTGGGCTGGGAGTGCCCATGGCGGGGTCATGTCCAGCTTCTCATTCACCAATCCTACCTTTAGAATAAATGAGGGGTAAATATGTGGCTCTCAAGAATGGTCTTATGGGAAATGTGTATTATGTTTACTGTTACTTGATGATGAAATGTCAACAGACTAAAATATTTCTTTAATTAATTACTCATTTCAATAAAAGCATCAATAGTTTGCCTGGTTTTAAAATACAATTTCACTACAACACATTGAAAGAAATAATACTAACATAAAAGCCCTGCCATGTGCATTAGTCCATATTAAACCACAGCCTCCCGGCCCCTGGCATTAGGCTATTGTTAAAGGTCTGACAAACCCACAGCTACAAGGAAATTCAGAGATCAGAATGAAAATCTTTACTTACCACTTTGTGCCTAGATATAATTCACTGTCTGTATTAAGGATAAGCCAATAACTCTGTCTTTGTAGGTTTAATATAAAACCATTAAAATAGATGGTATCTTAAAAAAATAGTAAGGAAACATTAAGGATGTTGTGAATACACACACATATATTACACAGAACTGTTTACATTCTGTGGTGTTTTTTCACAACATGTGGGGGGCAAAATGGTTTTGATTACCTCACTAAACACAAATGAAGAAATATTGACCATTCAATCAGGAGTTTCAGGCATTGGACTGTATGATAGGGACCTTCCAAATACAATTGAAGAAAATGTACCTCATAAATAATGCTCTGCCCATTAAGGCAAAGACAGTCAACTGACACTTCACATGATGCAATACGGAAAAACAAGGTGGCCCGCATGATGACAAGGAAATTACTGCAACAGTTCAAAATGGAGAGAAAACATTAATGAACAAAAAGTTCTCTTTTCACAATATATATTGTTTAATATTTCAGATTTTTCCTCCTGTTTTGAAGAATTCAATCTCATTCATGATTCCTTTACATGAATGGAAGGTAAACAGATGTACTGAAATCTCTCATGACACTACAGCATTTCACTGTTGTTTATTTTAATTTCTGGCATACATTATGATCCATACTTAACGGATTCTCTGTTTTTATGCCATTTTGATTATATCAGCATGTATTTTAGTCATTGATCAGCAACTCCATTTGTCTTTTATACCACAATTTGACATCAATGCAAGAAATGGGATGAGATGCAAACAAAACTATACAGAATTACTAAATAATAGTTGATCAAGAATTATATTTGCAATGCATGACTTGTCAGAATCAGATTTAACAGTAGGTAATGAATGCTTCTTTGTACTTCCATAAATTTGATAGAAGAAAGGTTGCTTTCAATGTTCAAAAAAATTGCAATTACCAGTTGCTAATCACATCTGAGGATTATTAGTCTTTTTGACTAAGAAGTCAGGGATGACATTAGATGCCTGCCTCTTTATAGTTACTGTTATCAGTGACTCGTTGATCTCAGGTGGATGTCTAGTAAAGAGTACTTCTAACAAAACCCTGCTGTAATGCTCTCCAAACTCAGCTTGGTGGCAGGGAGTTACTTTTGCAGTTGTTGTTCCCAACTGTACAGACACCAGAGAAGCAATGAAGAATGAGCTGTACCACTCACTACTTGGCTGAGCAAAATCTGGAAACTAACCCCACAACAGTCAACTTGACATCAGACTCAAAATGAAGAGTTTTAGTGCAGAAGTCACCACAACAAAAGAACTCAAATATGTTTTGATTTAGCAACATTAAAATGTAATCATTTTTGACCAAAATGAAGAAATTTTTGAAGAAATTTTTCAGTTTAGTTTGCTGAAACATATTTCAGCATTAAATAGTATTTCCCTTGATCCCCCTCCTCTTTCTTTTAACATGTTGGCATGTGGTTAGCCTCCTTCAAGTCTAATGAAGTACTAAAAAGAGTGGAGGAGGGGATATGATTCTCCAGAGCCACAACAGCTATCCACATTCACTACAGAGCATTGCAGGACTGCAGTTGTTGCTTTATTAAAAATTACAGGAAAGAAAACATTTCAAGTTCACCCAAATAATTGATATATTCTCAGCTGGACTGAAGCAGACATTTCACTTTGACTTTTATAGCAGAAATGTTGACACTTAGGAAAACTTTGTTCTCTGTCCAAAACTGCTCCCAACAGCCAACAAAAAAATTCTTCAACCAATTTTCTAGAGTGACAAAGATTATTTTTAAATAAAGGAAAGAAAAGTACTATAAGAAATCAAAGAAACAGGTCATTTTGATATCCAATAACCAAAAGGAATGTTTTGGCAGAAATTAACTTATCTCCACCACAGTCTGATGAAGCTTTTCAGATTTTTAGTACTTGCTTATCTTTGCTAATACACTCAAGCATGCATATATCTTCTGAGAGTTCTGCTTTAATGGCTGAGCTTAAATGGCTCAGCTGACAGGATATGTTAAAAGACACCAAAAAATTAGTATCAAGTTTGATCCCCATGAACAATGCTATACACTTTTAGACTCCAAAAAGTGAAAGATCCATATATTAAAACAACCCCAATTAAAAACACGGAAAATAGACAAATCATTAAACCGCCCACCCCACAACACTCCCAAATTGGAGGCAAGCTTCATAACAAATGAAACATTTTCAGACAGACAACTTCAACTCAATACTTATTTTCCAGTTCTCTATCCTGTCTTTTAACTTAAAAGTTGTTTATAAATTATATATGAAAAGATTCCCAGGGAATAAAGTTAGAATAGCACTAAACTGATGATTTATATATTGCTGTGGTAACACAAAACTGGGCACAATTATAGATATGCTTACATATACATGAATAAATGTGTATGTAGGTGGAAGAGATTATGCTTTTGATGGGATGCCCTATACTAAAGTAATCTTGGCTAAATTTTGCTTTTCCTCATGACAAGGCAAACGCAGTGAGACTTGAGTAACATTACAACCAAGTCTGTGCACCACCCCTGTTTTCTAATCCAAACATTTTACCTTCTGGACAATCTGTGTTAAAAGAACTAGAGTTTGTTTTTCCATTCCTGCACACCCCTCCCACTAAATTTTAAGTGTAAATTTATTAAATTGATTAAGGAAAAGGATAGGATAAATAGGAGCAATTTTCCCTTTTCAGAGCAAAGTGTGACAGCTTTTCATTATAGTTTCATGACATTTATCTGAATTCCATGAGGGCAAATACTTTCTTTTTAGCATTAGCTTCATTAGGAATTCAACACAATATATAAAAGAAATGTGAGTATTTCTTCTGGGGTACTTTTTAAATTTATTTTTTAAACTGAACAGATCATACAAGTTATTATCAGTATAGCAGTTGATTCTATGTGTGCAGAATCGATATGAATATTGTAGTAGAACTTTTATTACAGAACAAACTGACTTTAGCAAGACATTAAATTGTGTAAAAAGAAAGTTGTATATTTTCTTAATGACTGGCTTTTAAGAACAAAAAAATATGGAAAGCACTGTTAAAATGGGTATTTTTGTAATACATTTATAACTTGGCAAGAACAGTTTCACTTTTGCTACACTGACTGAAGTTCATTGCAAAATGGTTCTTTGCTCTCACTAAACAGTTTGGAAAACTGGAAGTTTAGGAGTTTATTACTCTCCTGGCCAAAATTTTTAATTTGATTTTTAGTCTGATTTAATCAATGATTAGAAACATTTTTTGTGTGCTCTTACTCTCTTTAAGCTTAAAGAGCTTTCTCCCAGCTGTTTAACCACCAGTGTACTTTGAGAAAACCAATGTATTTGCTCATATTTAGCCCACTTGCTCTTGGATACATTAGGACAAACCCAACATGATGTACTGCAGACTGCACTTCTTTTTCTTGTACTGAAAGTGCTTGATCACACAAAGTTTTTAATTTGGAGGATACTACTTTAGTTGCTTTAAGGAGGAAAGTATAAGATTGTTTAGTGTCTTCTAAATCATATACATTTTAACAGTGGTCACACCATGTGCCTGAGAGTGTTGTCCAAGTGCTTCTTGAGCTCTGTCAGGCTGGTGCTGTGACCACTGCCCTGGGGAGCTCATTCCAGGGCCCAACCCCCCTCTGGGTGAAAAACCTTCCCCTAATATCCAACCTAAGCCTCCCCTGACACAGCTTCAGGCCATTCCCACGGGTCCTGTCACTGGTCACCACAGAGATCAGTGCCTGCCCCTCCTCTTCCCCTCACAAGGAAGTTGCAGACTGAATGAGGTCTCCCCTCAGTCTCCTTTTTTTCAGGCTGAACAGACCAAGTGACCTCAGCCACTCCTCAGACAGCTTCCCCTCCAGGCCCTTCACCCTCAGCAGTATTAGCTTATAGAAGCCAATTACTATTTTTTTTTACCATTTTACCATTACATTTGTGTTTTAAAACTACACTGGATAGCTCCAGTTACAAGAGTGAAGATCCACCATTTTTTCTGAGCTACAGAATACATCCATGTTTTTTGTACTATGTTTTTCATAGAACAAGATTATTAATTTCCAGGATCTGGGAAGTTTCAGACTACTTCAATTTATTTAGAATGCAGTATATAAATTTCCAGTAACCACAATGTGACTAAACCTAAACATTTTGTCTGTTCTGCATTTTACTTGCTAACAATAAAATAGTCACTTTCAATTATAATAAATTAAATTCAAATTGACTTTGTAATCTACAGTGAGACTGAAGTAAGTGCTAAGACTGAACATCTACAGAGCATGTAATTAAATTTCAGGAAACAATGTTTTTAGGAAACTATGTTTGCTTTGAATAACTCAACTGATTCAAAATAATTCTACTTTGAAGTCATCTGGCTATATTAAAGGGTTAACTTAAGCAGGAAAATAAATTTTTGACATACGACTAGATAACATGAGACTCAGTAATAAAAAAATGCAAGCCTTTCTTCTGCTGTTTCTCTTCCAGATTAATGAAATTTTTATGTTTGGTATTACGTTGTGTCTTGATTCATTCCATTACTGCTGTCACGCTGCTCTTCCATCCCCAGATGTTGGAATACTGCTCTAAGATAACTGATTTTACTAGTGGGACCATAACAAGAACATTTTGCTTACACAGATATGGGTATGTTAGTCTGCCATGAAATACCCAGCTAGGGCATGGAGCTGAAGTGCACAGACTAAGGGCAAGGGAGGACCAGACTGAAAATACTGCTACTTCTCAAAGCTGGGTTTAAGAAATCAGGAGCGCATAAACAGGAATTTCTCCCTACCTCCCCACTTCCTTTTTTCTTTTCAGGAAACATTAGTGTTCTCTGTTTACAAACTCAATTTTTCAAAAGAGAAACCATGCAGTACATTTTCTAGTTCAATTTCATGAGTCTGAGTCTTTCTTTACGGACCTTACGTTAACATAGGAAGGAGTTAAGAACGTTGCTAGTAATGAAAAAGACCTATGCCCCAAACCAACCTTTTATGAAATTTGGTCTCTGTAGAAATTCTCATTCCAGACATTTAGAGGGTAATGAGAGACAGTAATTGTTCAGATTGGAGATTTTATACTTCTTTTTTAAGTAGGAGAAGCAGCAGATATTATTCGAGCCCACTGATGGTCCTCCTTATTGCTAAGAGTGCACTTTAGTACATGGTATATAAATGTGGTCGCACACCCCCATGTGCTAATCAAGTCCCTCATACCTAACTCAGACTCTTGATGTGGGGTCCTGTGGAAATCTGTCTACCTAAAGTCTGAAACACAAAATAGCATACATCGAGTCAAGTGGTAGTAATAGGTTCTGTGTTCCAGCTGCTCAATAACTTGTTGTCAGGATTTACAGAACTAAACCATAACTAAAAGTTAGTTAATACTACTATTTAATAGAAACATTCCCAGGTAAAAGTGGTATGGAAAAACTTTTTGTGACCTATTGCTTTTATTTCCTCTTGTTGACATTATACTATTTGTAAATACTCTACTAGAGAACACTCACAATGTCATTTCAGGTTTTTTTATACCTAGGTTATCGATACCCGAAGTGTTAGATCACAGTTTGCCACTGCTGTAATCTGTTTCCATTCCTGGGACTTGGAAGATCCCAACGCAGATCCATACAGTCCCCTGCTGCCTGCAGCTCACCTCAGTATGGCACTGAGATCTTGTTCTTGCCTATTATAGAAATTGTATAACCCTGCGTTTGTCATTACCATGGTAGTTTGTTACCTGCCTGCTGCTTTCTCACAACAAGAGCTGCAACTATTCCAATCAATCTGCAAATTTGGGATTATCTTAGCTCTCTGGTAAGATGATCATACTAGTAACTGACAAAATGTATCACTTACAGGCCCCAAATTCCAACACAGAAGGAAAACCTTGAATCCAGAGAGCAAGATGTGGAATCATGGGCAACTTTTCTCCTTGTAAAGATGTGAATTAGTTTTCAAAACTCAGTTGATTAGGGTCCAATACGAATAACAGGTAAACCCATAGTAGTAAGTTACTGCATATTTTCTAACAAGAACTCCTATTGTAAATATTTTTCAGTTAATGATTTAGAATAAAAAAACAACTAGCATTCAAGCTAACTATAAATTGCATCTTGAAATCTAGGTAAATGGAACAGATACAAGCAAAATCTTAGACCTGAACAGATAAAATAATAATACTTAGAAAAACATTGTTCCAGGGCAAAATTACTCAACCTCTACTCTCAAAACAAAGCACAATTCTAAAACACCACACTTTGAATTATACGGTGTTTAAAGCCTGTTAGTCAGTTAAACGGGAGAAAAAATCTGCACTAAAGCTTTAAGGGACACTTTGGAACAATAACATCCTCATTAAAAAATAAGGATACCTCAAAACTCTTCAGTTAAAAGGTTAAGTGTTAGTCTCTGTGTAGTTGATAAATGTTGGGCTAATCTAATCAGTGGCTGCAAGAGGCAATGCCATCAACTAGTTGCCCTGACCCATGCTTCTTACGTTTTCACAAAAGTCAGATTTAAGAAAGATGTAAACTTCAGGCCTTTGACCTAGCAAGGACCTTGTTCATGCCAGCCTGGTGTTCTGCTAAACAGACTGAGAACTTTCAGCTGAAATCAGGAACATGTGCCCTTCACTAACACAACACGACTTGAAAATTAAAATGCAACGTGATCAAGTGCTTTAGGATATTTTAACAGTTAAGAATGCAGCTAGGAAAAAAAAAAGCTTGTATCTGTGTTTTGGTTTGGGGAGGGGGAAAAGGACAAATTAAATTGCACTGGTTTTCTTAAAAAACATGGGGAAACAAAAATTCCGTTCATTAGTTCACGCATGACTGACCTACAGGAAATAAGGAGGTTGTATGTGTCTTTATGACATGTGCCACTTATTAGGTAAGTAGGTTTTACTGCTTCCAATTGAAGTAAGTTAAAACTAATTAGATGGTAGTTAAATTACAATCTAAATACAATAAACCGAAATAAAAATAGCAAATGGCATTTTAGTTATCAATATTGTTCCTAAATGCAGTTGATTATTTCCAAGAGTATGTGTATTGATTATTTCCAAGTAACAAGCTTTGCCAGCTGCTGGAATGGCAGTTTAATGCTACATACACTAACTAGGACAGACTTTTCACATATGCCATATTTAATCAGATTAATTTATTTCATTCCATCTTCTACTGATACTTACATGTGTCTCCCGACATTACATACGAATCTGGACTCTGTATAAAACATAATCCATCCACCCTTTTTGACTATTATGGAATGATAGTACAGTAAAATTGACAGGGAGACCTAGTGATCCAGTTTCTAATTACCACCAGCATCTCAGGACAGTGCTGAGAATTTACACTTGATAACATAAGAAAGCTGCTTGTAGTACCCATGCAGATTTTCACTTACAAATGTGAAGATTACGTATCACTATTTCACAGATTATTTATTACTGTTTTACAAGGATGTACTATCAATAAATGTATCTGCATACATACATATATTTCTTCCATCTCAACCACCTACAAAACAACTGGCTAACTATATTTTTGGCCCACATATGCTTATCTCTTGCACTCCCAGGTTTTAGACTTACGTGGAAACTTGAGTAGGAAATAAACTGTTAAATTTGGATTAGCCAGGATGACAATGCTGGGTTAAAGAAACTAAACAGAGGAAATAAACAGTTACACTACCTTCCATTAAAAAAAGACTATCTCTTTTTGATACTCGAGCATAGAACACACTAACTTATGGATCTACATCTCGTACTGGAGGACCAACCAGAAAAAGTGACTTTTGTAGTTTTTTCCTTCTATCTGGAAGATGCATCTCCTGATTTTAGAGTGTCACTGTCTTTTCAATTAATGGTCAACCTAGTTTTAGTTTTCAGAGAAAGAAAAGCACATACTGAGAAAGCAAATGAATTATTATACTTACTGGATTGGAGGGTTTAGAGGATTATTAAGACTGCATATTGGGGAAGTGCAGTCACATCATTTGTATTTCTTTTGCAATTAAAATTGTTAGCAAAAACATACAAACTCCTGGTTATATGTAGTTTAATCATATCTAAATATATTTACTTCCTCTCTGTGTAAAGCTCTTTATATTTCAACCTACATACTGCCCCAGATTTTCCATCACTTATTTGCACCTTCTAGTACACAGGCAGTGACTGCTTCTTTGGAAAAAAATAAATAAATACATTGCAAGAATGTAGAATGGACAGTTAGCATTACACAGTATAAAAGGTCTTCAACATATTTTTTTTTGGATGAGGGAGCTCTGCATTTACAAATTGAACATGGTATATTGTACTCCTGTAAAAACATTTCCTTCTACAATTTAATAAAGAAATAGGACAGAGCAGGACATTTTCCTAATGGCTGTGAACTTAAAAAAAATCTGATTTAGTAACCATGAGAACTAAAATGTGTTATTATCCACTTTGATTTCATTAATTCAAAGTAAGGGGCAGAGTATAGGTAGAAAGGGTTTTATATTTGCTGATGACTTTACACTTAAGGAAACCCAAAACTATGACATACACATCCCCTAAACCCATGTGGCAGTATCTGCTGTAACAGAAATACAATTGATATGCACAGATCTGTTTCCAGTTTTGGTATAAATGATTTTGTTCTGCATTTCTATTCCAGTGATACTCAATGCAGGAATTGAGATTGTCATTGGCTGTATTGGTTATACTTTAGTCAGATTGAGACAGAACTAAAAAAACAGATTTGTACTATTCCTGCATAACTTTCCACGGAAAAAAAGCGCTTTTTTTTTGCTGATTTTATGTTATATGTTTGAATATACTAACATAGACCCATGAACAATTATATCATGACAATATTTATAAAAAGTCGTAAGTATCTAGCAATACAGAATCCTGACAAGTATTGGAAGGTATGATAATGGAAAGAAGTCTCCATTATTTCACTCAAATTCAATGTAAAACCTTATAAATCTATTTAATGCCTTTCAGAATTTAATCAGCATTTTCCCTTTTACTTTCATTGAAGAGTACAATTATTTAATTCAACTTGCTACAAATACTATCTAGTCTAGATAAAACTTTTATAAAGAATAACTTGTCATGACTTTTTTGATCCTGAAATTTTTATATTTAGCTAAATTAATCCACTGCATAATGAAATATTCTTCTATGTCCTCAATTAGAACTAAATTTTCCTCATTCTTTCTCCAATAGGTGCTTCTTGCTACAAGGTGTAACTTCTGTCAGCCCTCCTAAGTTCTAACATCTTTCATGAGAAATGAAATAGGCAATGGCCTTCAAAAAAATATTGAAAAAAATGAAGAAATCCTCTTCCTCTAAGACCAGCAACTAACTGTGATGAAAGCACTGAAAATACCTCCTAAATCAAACTTAGTAATGAAATCTCTTATTGAAGGGAAGATATAAAAGGTATGAGGGACACTTTTTAGCCAGCAATGTTAGAAGATCAAGCTATTGCCACTACATTGAGAAAAAGTCTCCCATACTCCTGGTACCATTGAAATACAATCCATACTTTTCTAAGACACACTTTCTTTGACATTCCCTTTCCAACTGACACACCTCTGGCAGCCCTTCGTGATAGTCTTTGTATCCTTTGCAAAGTTCCAGCTCCTTGGCTTTCCTGACCCTATCCCTACACAACCACGCAGTATCTCGGTGCTCTTCCCAGGATCCTTTACCTGCTTCAACTGCCTGTGCATTTGCTTTTTGCCCCTTAGTTTGACCAGCAGGTCCTCACTCAGCCATGCCGGTCTTGCCTTCCTTGCCCGATTCCTCAGGCCCGGGGATGGAGAGCTCTTGCGCTCTGTGGAAAGAGTCTTTAAAGATCTGCCAACTGCTTCTGCTCTGTTCAACTCCTGCCCTGCCTCCTAGGGCAGTTTCCCGAGAGTCCTATTGACTAACTCCTTGAAGGGCTGAAGTGTGATTCCTGAAAAATTCAGGGTCCTGACTTTACTCTTTGCCTGACCCATATTCCTCAGGACTGCAAACTTCACCAGTGCACGATCATTTTACCCCAGGCTGCACTTTATCCCACTCCAATCTTGATGTTCCTGATTAGCTCGTTGGCATTGGTGACCATCAGTATTGCATCCTCTCTGGTAAGGGCTGTCTATTACCTGGCTCAAAAAGTTATGCATTCCAGGAATCTTCTGGATTGCTTACAGCCCACTGTGATACTTTTCTAGCAGATGTCAGAGTGGTTGAACTCCCCCAGTAGGACAAGAGCCTGTGAGTGTAATGCCTTCTGTAGCTGGAGCAACAAGGGTTCATCAATAGCCTCCCCTTGACTGGACAGCCTGTAGCAGACACCAACCACAACATTCCCTTTGCTGCCTTGGTCTTTGATTCTTACCTATAAGCTTTCAAGCTGCTTGTCGCTGTTCTTCAGAGGGAGTTCCTCACACTCAATCCATCTCTGATTTAGAGGGAAACTTCTCTTGTGCAGGGCAAGCACCCCACCCATCTAACATGCCATGACTTGGCATGTCATTCCACAGCTTATCACAGGCGAGCCTGATCTTATCCCCTTCCTCCATCATATGAGGGGGAAGGTCTGTCCATGAGCCCCATTAACCCAAGGACCCTCTTCTCTCCTAGAGAAAGATAAATCCCATTTGATGCCAGCAAGCCTGGTGCTGTGTAGACCATCTCATTATCAAACATCCCAAAATCTTGGCAGTGACACCAGCCATGGACCCATGTGCTAATAGATGCTTTAGCATATGTTGGTAATTTCTTTAGTTCTGTTGGAGAAACTTCTTACAAAATAACTAGGCAGAATACTTGGCAAACTAAGATAAATACGTGTAGGGCAAGCAACCAGAATAAAGGAGATTCAGGTGTGGACATACCATGTTTAAATGATCACCTCATATGGGTGAGGTGTTTTTTTTGTTTGTTTTGTGGAGAGGGGAAATACATTTATAAGCTCTGACTCAATGACCCATTTTGCAGAATGACAAACTCCCTCAATTTACCAGCATATTTCCTCAACAAAATCACTACAAAACAAGAAATGTTCAGATACAGGGAATCAAGGGCGAAGTTCCTGGCTGGCCTAAATTAAGTTTCCTTCAAATCAAAGTGATGAAACTCAAAGACCAAGAGCGTAACTCTGGAAAAAATGAGGAAAGGGTGATGGATACGGATGGGGGAGCAGGACTTGTGTCAATAAAGCAGTCTTACTTTCTAAATATGGCACAGAAAGGTTCTATTCTAGGACCTTTATGCAAGAGAGAAAACAAACAGCTTTGCACTAGCTTTAAAATCTCCAAGAAACAGGACATTTGGTAAAATGAAGGAATCAGAATCTAAGAAAAACAGCAAAATGAATATATTCAATCCTATTTACTAACAAAACAACCCCTGCCAAAAAGGACAAGTTGATACTTCTCACTAGATCTGTGCTCAATCCATAAACACATTTAAAGCATTCAGAAGCCTGCATCAGGAATTCAGAATGCACAGTGCAGTACTGAAACAACGCTTTAATCATACTTTGACTTTTTATCTCAGTGAAAATAAACAAGTAAGAACCATTGACATGAAAAAAAACCCCAACCAACAACACCAACCCAACAGACTCCTGCAACCATAGATAGAAAGACCTCCTATCAGTGGGAGACAGAACTGGTATTTAATCCTGAAAGGTTGCAATTTTTTAAAAAACACTGTAGAAAATCACCTTCTGCTGAGCAGTCAGAAAAAAATATTCACAATTCTTTTGTGTCATCAGTAATAGTATCTCAATAGATGTCAAAACTGCATACAAGTCGAATATTTGTATACAAACTGAATAGATTTCAGCAAGCAACAAGAACAAGCATCAGGAAATGAACCTTAAGAAATTTTAACTGTACAGTAGGGAGAAAGGATAGGAACAGAGGCTTATGTTTTATTGGTTTTGTCCATGAGAAATAAAGTACTTTACTTATCCATAAAACGGATCCAGGCCAAAATCATAAAGAACATGTTAACACCGCTAGCTTGTAATCGATGCAATCACAGTATTACTATCTAAATTTTTGTTTACTTTTCAACAGATTGGTGTCTGCAGATCATGCTGTCTTACAGTGCCGTTCCTCTGTAACCTTAACCATTATTCCTACTGTGTAAAGTGAAGCACAAATTTAAGGTGACAAAGCACCAGTTGGCTGATGTGAAGTATGCTACAAAAGCAGAAACCTCTGAAAGCTTCACAGCCATTATGAAATAACTGACCTATATGAAACTGCTACCATGGTTCACAAATTTATTGTCAGGTTCCAGCCTCTAGCTGTTCTCTGATTGTTCTAAATACTTGACAAACTGAAGCCTTTTCACTTTCCGTTGAAATTGCCTCATCTCCCTGTCAGAGCGCCATGGGGGACTCCATTACTTTTCTGACTTCTTTCCCCTACTGACAAGTCATTTAGCTGGCTTCTTGTTGTGAAGGCTGTCCATGTCAAATTAGCCAGGGCCCCTATTGTCCTTATTACCACTCGAAAAGCCATCATGAGTAATGCTACGGGGTCCCTCAGTTGTCATCATTTGTCAGAAAGAAAGGGAGTGTGGTTACATATAGCTGACAGGTAATTTCAGTGTCTACAATTACCCCAATTAGTCTTGTCATAAACAATTCGATAAATGCACACCAATACAAACAGATAAACACACCAAGGTTTCTCACTATTAATGTCATGTAATGGATAAATCAGTGATATAACGCTATATTTTATTTATTTCTTTAAACTATCCTCAGCTGCAAGCTGGCAGTTGCTACCTGGTCAGCACAAATTGTACTATCTACTTTCATTAGCTCATCACCACAGAAGAATATGAAAGGCTGTGACAAAATTCATTTAGAGAGAGCGCAAAAGAGCAGATTGCCTAAAGCAGGTGTTATAACAAAGATAAAACGAAGGTTTTCTTTTGTCAGTTCAGTGCCGCAATGAGCTTTAAAAGTGACTATTTTGTCCTTAAAAACAAACATAAAATAGGAGAGCAACAGAAAGAGAAAGCAGTGAAATGTATTTCTTGCTTCCCACCATTTCCCAAGTGAGTCAGCAGGTGGGTCTTCTAACAATATATGCATCAAAGCCTCATTTGCCAAGGTGGCAAATATCAACCAAATTATTTCCACGTATTTTTCTACTTTTTTTTTTAAAATATACATCTTGCAATGCCATATGGCTCCTGAAAGATCTGATAATTATTCCACATAATATACAACATAATCCCTGATGTTCCTACACAGAATTATCTGAGAACAGGTTTAGTAATTCCAACTCCCTGGACAGTCTGTAGCACTGTGCTAAAGTCTTTTGGGGCATAAAATATTGATGATATTGACTGCTCTTCTAAAATGCCAGGTAGACCTGTTACAAACACAACACTGAAGAAGGCAGCTTTAATAACATTTATATTAAGCACTGAATTACACATTGCTAAGCTTATCCTCGTGATCCACCTAAATAAAAGTCTTGACATCTCTAGAGTCCACAGCACCCTGTCTGTTTGCTGACCACAGGCTGAAGTGATGGCTGGAAAACTGAACACAGACATGTTGTTGTAGGAAATTGCTTTTGGCAACTATTTGTTCATACTCAAGATTTTTTTAAAACCAACACTAAGAACCCACCAGAAAACAGGACAGGTCTCCCTAATGAGTAATCTATTTTAGCACAGTCTTGTCTAGGCATGACAGTTTACTGAGAGGCTTGAAAAACTCGTAATTACCAGTGTTACAGGGCAATTAATGTATATTACACTGCACTACTCATGGCAGCAACTGTCATTTTCTCAATAAAAATGAGTACTCTTCAGCTAAAGGTGACATTAATTGGGACTTTAATGACTATGCAGAGGAGCTGAAGCCAAATATGAACAAAACAGCGATTCAATGAGCGACTTCAGAAACGAGAAAATTGTACTAAAATGAGATTAATTGCTGTTTAGAAAAAGGAAAGAACCTAAAAAGCTATTAAATTGCAGGGTTTGGGTGCCCGGGTGATGGTTGTGATGTTAATCTTGCATTCTCACAGCAGGCAAATATTCACTAAATTCAGAGCCTTTTGACAGCAGGAAAAATCATGTATGCTTAACTTCAATCCATCAAAAATATATTTCAGCTTTTATCAGTGTTCTAAATACTTCTGCAATTTCAAAAATTACTGCTCCATTCCTTGGCTGTCATCATGCAAATGCGAACACTGTCAATATTGCTATGAAAAATTCCCTGGCTTCAAAAGGCCTGCTTCGGTGATAAAGAAAGAAAAACGTGAAGATTAGAATTGCAAAACACACACTACTAATATAACAGAAAGCAACAATAAGAATTTAATGTTTAAGTTGTGAAAACTGCTAAAATAGAAAATGATGGGGTATTGTTTTAGTGTGTGTGGGAAAAAAAAATAAATCAAAGAACTCCCCTACTCTCTCATAAAATCTTTAAAGCTTATAACTTTATAGATAATTACTCATTGCAAATAATTAGGACATAATTTTGCAGCTTGACTTCAGGTGATATAATTATTAAAACTGCTTTGTAGTTTCTAAAAGTCTTTATCTGTGATACTTAGTTCTTTAAAGCAATTATATAATTGCTTTTCTTTATAGCCTTTTTAACTGTCATGATGACTGTATACATAAAACACTGCACTTAAACTCTGACATATAAGAGGGATAAACATAGCTCTGATTCACTATTCACTTTGAAGTTATATCTCCTGTAACTTCAGATTTTAAAACAGAAAATCAGTTTATCCTGTCCGGCTAAAAATTGCATATGGAGCATTCACATATATTAAGAAGCAAAACTTCTCCTCTACCCAAACCCACAAGAGTTGCACCCTGGAAGAGACAAAAATAGAGTTCTTAGTTTCTTACAATTTCCTGTTCTGTAATCGATTCTGTCATTCTGCATCTTCAGAATTAAATATCCATCTTACCCACATTTAAAAAAACCCTAGATGAATTAAAACATGCATCCCCAAGTGCTGTATCCACTTGGTAATACAATATATAGGTTTCAAAGACAATTAATAACATTACATCTATTAAAACTTCTGAAATATTCATTCAGAAATTCCACTATATGTATACAAATGTCTTAAGTACAAAAACCATGGGCAAGCAAGGCAGGCAGTTAAGCTAGGCACTTAAACCAATCACTGTGTGCTGAATAGGGTCCACAAATTGTCGTAACAGTAATTTACCTCCTTTGCATACAGCACTTTGATGATTAGTCATCTCTTTATCACATAGTTCTTACTTAAAGTAACTGAAAAATACATGACAATGTTACCATAGTAACCTTTAAGTTACACATATGATTCATGAAATTAATTGTATTTCAAATGTAAAACCTGATGATGCAATTTTTTGCATGAAACATCCATTATTTTGCAAAGGACAAACAGAACAAAGCAAGGTACTTCCTGCTTGAGTGTTTGTAGTTTGTAGTTTGCAGAATAACTTTCCTTCAGGTTTTGATGGTTCCTTCAGCATCAATGTCACCAAAATTTGGATTTATGAAACCATACTTTGGTCAGCTGGTTTACAAGAAAGTGTAACTCCAATTAAATAGTTCTTGTAAAACTTTTAAAACAAAGTTTAGAATTTGACTCTGAAACACAGGATCATCAGGTTGAATTTATTTTGTAATACAAAGCTTTGACAATAACAGTCAATCCCAGAGTACACATATACATTATAAGCACCATGATACTTTTAGAATTTTGTGTTAAAAGGTTTCTTGCGAACTTTTCAATTACGAGACTCCTAGTCATCAATAAAGAACAAAACGATGTACCTCTGAAGCCAAGTCTTGCAAACCACATGTCACAATGGAGGAAAGATTCCATTAGGAAGCATTGACTCAAGGAGGTAAAATTCCAGCCCAATGCAATTAGTGGCTAAGTACTCACTGTCTCTAGAAAAGCAATTATTTCATCTAGAGAAAGTCATAAAAATTATAATTTTCCACACTATTTATTGTTCTTGCTCAGGCACCCTGCACAGGCTGCTGGGCAAGTAACAATTATGTGTGTTTTATTGTGTTAATATTTCATTTTGGAAGTGGAGAAAAAATGTTATTTTTCATGTGGAAACTGTGTTTCTTCTTCCTCCCATAATCAAATGAAATACTAACAGTAGTATAGTTCTTTAAATAAACGGGCCTTAAACTTGGACTTTGGAAAGCATCACCTCAAAGCATGAAAAGAGAGGTAACTGCTGAAAAAATCTCCATTTTTTCTCTCATGCAGAGACCAACACACAGAAAATAGCCAGATTGCAGTATACCCAGATCAAAGGAGTCAATTATATTGAATTGAAAGAGACTGGCTCTGCTTTCACAACACCCCATACTCACTCTGAGTTTTGTAATAGGAATGGCTTAAATTCATGTTAACAACAGAAACAGGAATTCATATACTATCCCAATACTTTCCTTTTTCTCCTGCTTCTTCTCATCTTTCCCCAGATTTGTCCTGATTTAATTTTCATTATTTACACAAAATAATTTCATATGTTCTAAGTATTTATTTAAGAATGCTGACCTGTAAGCATTTTCACTAGTTATTTTTCTCTTCCATTTTATTCAAAGCATGAGCTTTTTAGAATGTCATGTCCAGCTGAAGTTTGTCATAAAATCAGAAGGCATTTTTTTCCCCTCTTAAAAATTGGCAATTTCCCCCCTCATTCTATGTATTTAGAAAGAGAAATTTAAGAACTGAAGCCCTAAAGTACATGAAGGATATACACCTATTTAAAAGCTGCAAATAGTTCTAAAAACTCCAAGCGAAAAATTACAGTGATAGTCTACATGACAGAACCCACATGTACTTTGAATTCTTAAAAATATTTTAAGTATCTTCTTGACCTGAGAAACAAGTTAATAGGGCTTCTTGGTAAAAGTAGTAAACTTACAGAGTTGGTATTATCAAGATGTGTGTCATGTTGAGTTAAAATTCTATCAAAGCCCAAAGAGTACTGAGAAACCACATTAATCTGAGTGTGCTAGTAAGACAAACAAAGGCATCGCACATCTTTTGCGAAGGCAACAATGAGAACCCATTACTAACTCTCTGTGAGACTATGTCTGATGTACTCTTACATGGAATTTGATGAAGTCAAAGGAATTTGCATTGTCCTATAACATCATATACTAACTACTGATCATAATCCAGGAGTGCACTGCGATACCAGAAGAATTGTTCCCATACGCAGAAATGCAGCTTCATAAAGTTGGTAAATCCTAAGCTTTGGGTAGTCTATGCTATGAATGCCAAAAACAAAGGGGATTAAGTAACAGCTGCAATGTAATGTAAAGCTCCTTGTACTGCCTGCACTGCCTTTCTTAAATTTTTTTTTAGGGTTTCATGAGTTTCTGAAATCAGGTTTATCTCATTAAATCTCAAAGTGAGTGTTTCTTAGCTATTTTCTGTTTCAGTTCTGAAACACTGCAGAGTCGCATTCTATCTTCAGGCCTAAGAGTCAAATGGTATCATAATTTAGATCGAAAACATTTGAATAAAAACAAAATCCCTAGAACCCTGTCAAATGGCAGCACTAGTGTTTCCCTCTCAAATAAATAATACGATCTTCTAATACTACCACTGTCAGGATGGGAAAAAGAACAAAACCAATTATTTGTAATGTAGGACGGTAGACACGAACTTGTTATCTGCAGATCAGGCCTCTGATGGTGAGAAGATGATTACCTTTCAAATCTGGCTACAGTCAGTATGATTTTAGTAGAGTATTTCTCTTGGTATTCTTGCATCTTCTATGCTCAACATAACTTCCAGGCTTAAATTTATTAACCAGCAGGTTGCAGCTCAGGATGGTATCAGCTAAAGTTTGGATACTCCACAGAAGAGTTGCTCCAAAATAAGAAACAACTAGAACATTACATTATCTCATTAACAAAGGTACACAGTTTAATTATTTTTGTCTGAGTTTTCCACGACCAAATTTCTATGACTTTAATTAAAAAAAGTTAGCATCACTTGTATTGGAAGCAGAAGGATATGCAAACCTCCCCTGGACCTGATGTACTTGCTTTAGTCTAGGTTTCACAGGCCCAGTGCTTCTGAAGGGCTTTAGTTTGAAAATGGGTTCCCTGCTGCTGGGTTTTGTTTTAGAATTGCAATTGCATGTTGCGGAGGCCAGTGGGCCTACAGAACAAGGGACAAAGAGAGTCCACTGGTGGGACAGTCCCTAGTACCAAAGACCCTCCCCAACTTAGGGAGACAAAAAGGCTTCCCCCCAGGACACTCTGTTCTGTTATGTTAATGTATTCCAGTTCTGCTTCCCTGGTTGGCCCGTTGGCCTCCCTGCCCCTCTATACCTGAGGATTCTCCCTTGCTTGTTTCCCCATTGGCCCTTGCCCCATCACCACTCCCTCAGAGTTTTTCCATTGGCTCCCATATCCTAGCCCTGCCCGTGTACCACCCTCATGCCCTCAGACCATTGGTCCCTGATGTTTGCTCTGCTCCGGTATATAAACTGGGACCCTCCTATCTTAGTCGTCTGGCCCTGGACCCCTTCACGTGTGTGGCTGCATTAAACTCCTCCCCTGGAACCCCATACGAAGACTCTTCCTGGCTTTGTCATCAACCCATTTACTGGAGCTATCTGTGCATGTGTGCATGTACGCATGTGTTGAGTGTGTGGTGGTCCAGCCGAGCGGCTTTGCCTTGGAGATGCTTTTGGAAGGTTGTGGTACCTCACCATCAAACACCAGCTGCTGCAACAGCATGTCTTATAGTTGTTTTTCCAGAACTCTTCTACAGCTGTTCAAGGAAGTTCCCAAGGGCTTTAAGCTTAGCCTCTTTAAATCTTACACAGGAGAATCTTATTTAGAAACTCTAACTTAAGCGCAACTTCAGTGAGTACATCTACCTTATTTCTTCATACGGAAATGCAGATAGGCATTGCATTTCCACAGGTCTTGTGACACGCAGATAGGCATTGCATTTATGGGTAGAATCTTGCAATATGAACTTGAGAAACTCACAAGAGGGCTTGAAGAGGTGTCTCTCTGCTGATACACTCCACTTAGAATATAGGTCCCATATACTCTGGGAGTTAACTCATTATGAGCATGTGGTGTGCATTATGAAACCAACAGTGGTGGAAATTTCATTGCTGGTAAAGGTACATGGACATTTTGGCCCAGGATTGTAATGGATCTCTCAGTCACACTTGAGTCCTTCCCTTGTCATGGTGCACAAGTCGATAACATATGGGATGACAGATGAGATCCACTTCTCCTTGGTATATCTGATGACAGTTCAAGTTAATGCCAGGGTCTGTACCCTGACAACTTATTCTATGTATTTCATCACTTGATAATTACCAACATAAAGCTAAATGGAGCTTTACTCTTCTCACCCTTCTTTCTTAATCATTATAGTCAACATGATTATATTCACCTATTAAAAACACCTACAGCCCTCTCACCAGTCTCCATTTGGAGTTCTCTCTGGTGCTCCTCATATCTGAAATGTTCAAATCTGGCTAATTCTTTCTTCAGGCTATCGTTATATTATTTACTATTTTCTCATTTCATCTACTCAGATGAGACCCCTTAAAAGTGTTAATTTCCTCTATATATAGAAGCGAAGTACCTTTTTATGAACTTGATCAGTGCAGTCTGCTCTGTTTATCTCCCTCCAAAACAACTCTGAAAAAAAGTCATGTGACTATTTAAGTATGTAATTTCTTTCTTTCTATCTGGAAAGTGGAAAACCGTTACAAAGGAAGACCTATATGCCTTTCATGTTTTCATAATCTCTCTCCATTCGCTAGCAAGCTGTCAAATTCCACACTGAATTGGCAAACCACCTTTATTCTTTATCCCCAATTGCCTCTCAAGGTTAGAAATAATTCCCAAAAAGCATTAACAAAAGCAATCTGTTATTTTCCTCTAAATACCTCAGCTGTCAAAACATAAAAAATTTAGCAGGCTTCTGATGTACTCAAGATCAGTGATTATTTTGCTGACCAATATTATCTTACTGCCTCTTTGCACTGCACTGTAAACATTTGTTGACTCATGTACATTAAACTCTGTACAACAAAGTATCTCTTGCTCTGTTCTACAGCAATTTCTAGCATATTTTACTAGGATGTCTAGGTGTAGTTTCAATACACATACACTAACCAAGATGATGTGTAATAGAGGACGGAAATAGCTCATTCCTAAGCCACTTCCTACACTAACAAAACATCTCCAAATATGACATATAAAAACAAGGTTGAGAATTTACTCTTAATCCATACTGCTTAGAGGAATGACATATTTTTAACACACATACTCACATAATAAAAATGATATAATCAAATTTAAGGAGAATAATGATGTAAAATACCAAATTAACTGTTCCAAATTGTGTCTTTCATTCTGGATAGTAATTAGTCTGCTTCAAAAGAACAAAAACAGAATGAAACAGAAGTCCCAAAATATCATCTTCAATATATCTTGGCCATATCTCTTTTGTGCAAGGCAAGCAAAGATTTCTTTGAAAAGTCTTTCATATCTTTTAAGTATATTTCACCTCATGTAACACTGAAGTCTTTTCTGTAATCATTAATAGCTATATTTTGTTTAAGTACTCTTCTTGTTTTTCGAAAACTTTGAGAGTCAGTAATGCAATCACAGTGAGTTCCGTAGTTTAATTATGTATCATGTAAAACTACACTAGAGGTGCTGTATTTCAAAAGTCATCACTAGGTAATAGCATAAAAAGGAGTTTTTAGAAATCACATTATAAATGCTTTCTTCATAATCACTTCTATTTCCTTCTCTGCAGACTTGCCCTTTAAGAAACTGGATTGCTTAAGAGTAAGGATGATATTTGAAGGTGGGGTTTCTTTGCCTCAAAAAGGGCACTAAAAACTCAGTTAAACTACTCCATCTGCCATTAACCATAGTGTTGGGGTCCCTCCCCTGCCGTGTAGCCCTGGGAGAGGGGCCCTGAGGGCACAGACACGGGGCTTCCCTGCCCCTGCTCAGCCTCGTTCCCATTGGTTGGTTTGTGTTCCCTGCGCGGGCAGAAGGACCCTTGGTCCCGTGACTGGAACAGTTCCTCAGCAGAGCTCCGGCCATGCGGCTGGAGAAATAAACATCTCTGAAACAGCTATCAAGAATCTGTCCGTATATATTTCCTTTCCACGGGACTCCTGGTTTGATATATGCGTGTTGCAGGATCCCCACTGCAACAAATGGTGGAGAATGCGGGCAGAACGATCCCCGATCCCTAAGCGACTGATTTGTGTGAGTAAACCCTGGAAACTTTGGATTCCTCTTCTTGGTTTTGCTTTGCTATTCCATATCTAAACTATGGAGGAACCGTGGGAAGACTCTTGGCTCTCAGAGCCGCATATGGACATTTATCTTAAACTTAAAATGATTCTTGAACAATGATTTGTAAATTTTAGCTTGATTCAAGCTCAAAAAGAACTGAAACACTTCCTGGCATGGTTGTTTAAGAACTTTTTCTATGTTTCTTGGGATTTAATTCTTACCAAGGGCTTTTGGAAAACCGTTTGGACACAGTTAATACTGGAGTCAAAATATATGCCGATGGAAGAATATTTTCGTGAATATTATTTAGTTACCGAGACTGTTGAGCAATGTCAGCTGTATCCTGGCGAAGGGAAGCCTGGCGCAGGGACCGTGCGGCCCAGGCCACGTGCGCCGAGCGCTCTGCGAGCAGCAGCGAGGCAGTTCCCGCGCGCGGGCGGAGCCACGCGAGCCGCAGTGTCGGTGGCGGAGCGAGGCGCGGCGGGACCCGGCAGTGCCCGCCCGGTCCTGTGCAGCGCGTGGTGGAGCGAACCCCGTGAACGCCCGGCCGAGAGGGGCGGCGCGCGGGCGGCGGCGGGCGGCGATGGCGATGGAACGGAGCCGCGCCCAGCCGAGACGCGCGCTGGAGCGGGGCGCGGGGGGGTCATCGCTCGGGGGCCCGGCCGAGACGTGGGTGCAGCACCCGGCATCGGCAGCGAAGCTGCGACCAGAGGAGGCGACGCACGGAGAACTGAGCGGCACGGCCCGGCCCGGCCCGCACAGCCCCGAACGCGACCCCGGGAAGAGCGCGCAGGCACGAGCAGCCCCGACAATTCCAACACGGGAGCGACCGAAAGAGAGGGCAAAGACGCAGCGAGACAGAAAACAGCAGCCACTCGGAAAAAGGAAAAGATCATAGCAACTAAGACCTTAGGGATAGTAAAATGGTATAATGTTAAGCAAAATTATGGTTTTATAACAAGGTGTGACAACCAGCAAGACATATTCGTGCATAGAACTGCTATTAAAAAGAATAACCCTGAAAAATGCATCCCAAGCTTGGGAGATGGAGAGGTGGTGGAATTTAATATTGTACTAGGGAGAAAAGGGTTACAAGCATCGCAGGTCACTGGGCCTGATGGTGTTCCTGTAAAAGGCAGTATATATGCAAAAAATCGTAGTCATGTTAGACAGTATCTCCATTGTAAGCCCCCCCTACAGTTTCCCTTTCCTAATCCCACCTTTCCCTTTTACCCTATGTCCTATTACCCCCAGTGTATTCCCAATCCGTTTTTTCACCCATGGTTTCCCTCACAAAACCATGCTTTTGCCAATTGTTTCCCCAAAAATCCCTTTCCAATGCCGAGTGGGGGATGAAAAGGGGGAGGGAAGAAGTTAAACCCTCTCCTGCCTCAGTTTCCCCACAAAGCATGCTCAGAGTTCTGTCTCCCTTCTGTCAGCCCTAAGATGTTCCACAGAATCTGTTTGGACATTTAAAGACTCAGGAGGGTGGCTTGTTTTGTTTTGAAACTGTTCTTGTTATGTTTATCCAGTTGTTTTCATTCTCCTTTTATTAAAATAAAACGGGTGAGGTGTTGGGGTCCCTCCCCTGCCGTGTAGCCCTGGGAGAGGGGCCCTGAGGGCACAGACACGGGGCTTCCCTGCCCCTGCTCAGCCTCGTTCCCATTGGTTGGTTTGTGTTCCCTGCGCGGGCAGAAGGACCCTTGGTCCCGTGACTGGAACAGTTCCTCAGCAGAGCTCCGGCCATGCGGCTGGAGAAATAAACATCTCTGAAACAGCTATCAAGAATCTGTCCGTATATATTTCCTTTCCACGGGACTCCTGGTTTGATATATGCGTGTTGCAGGATCCCCACTGCAACACCATAGGGAGAAAAAAGTGTGAGATGTGAAAACTATGAATGTGTGAGGATAATTTTGTGCTTTTATCCCCTTGTTTCTGTGATTTTATCCCATGGCCTACAGGGTGCAAGTGGCTTTTTGCTTTTGAATTATGGAGACAATGAGAATTTAAATCTTTGATGGCAAGCACTAATATGTAATCCTTATTTGAATAACATATTTTAAGCCAAAACAATGTTTGAATGTTTTTAACATATAAGTTGGTAGTTATTCATTGCTATACATGTATAACACATTTGTACTTGGAAAAAATTATGTTGAAAGACTGAAATTTGATCTTTGTATGGTGTGAGTTTGTCCTAGGTAAAAAGATTGGTACACCTGCAAAAGGCAGAAGGATTGTTGCCTGAATTTTTTTCCATGAAAATGGCAGATATGACATCAACTTATCTCACAAAATGACTAGTAGTTAGTTTGGTTAAATCTTATGAAAACTTATATGATGAATAATGGATCATATTAACTTTCAGTAGATGGAGATTTCCTTATAATTATAATACAAAGGAGGGAAGCAGTAGATTCCCATTTCAATTTCTTCTCAAACTTCTTTATGAACACTGAAGAATTCCTTTTCTTTACTAATTTGAGGACATTAAACAGCAACTCAAATCTTTAGTTCCCACTAAAGTTTTCTTTCAAGTTTTCAGTTTGTCATCAGATTTTAACATTCTAATTGGATCAAGCACTTACATGGCACTAATATTCAGGGATTATATATTAACAGTCTAAAACAAAGGCTACCTCCTTTGAACATCCAACTTGGTATTCACATCCAGTGGAAAATATCAACAACTAAATGGTGATGTTTTAAATCATACAGCATATTATATTTTTTTCATTCTCATACAAACAACATATAATAAGATTTACAGAGTCAGTGTTGGAAACTATGATTTGAAAGAAAAAATACATAGAATACATAGAAGAAATGTGAGAAGTGTTTATATATTGTCTAGTATTCCAAGGTATATTTACAGCATTTACTTCTGTTCAAAGTTTTTTTTGATAGGGAAATACAGAACAGCACTTCTATAAAAGAGTAGATGGAAATGGTATAAACATTTAAAAAAATGAGAGAATTTGCAATCCTCACGTGTGTGTTTCATGTAGAAACATTTACATACATTATCAGGACATATGTGCAATAGCTGCCTTTATGTTCTGCTTATCTATTTCCAGGTTTCTAATCAGTACCAGACTAAATTATGCTCACATTTCTTGAATAACAAACCTTTTTGAAACACTAACATTCACCGTAAAAACTGAAAAAAATTCAATGTAACTACTTTCATATTTTTAAACTGTTAAAAATTGCATTTTTAAAAGGCAAGGATAATTATTGATCTACCGTGATGAGTAACTGAGATTATTCTTTTTACTATTTGCATCTTCTGATCTTCATTCCTAAATCACGCAAAACAAAATGAAAAAAAAAGGCAAGCATTTCTAGAAAATGTCTTAATCTGGTCAATTTAAGCTCTATGGCTTTGGTCCACAGAAGCTTTATTAGTTTCCTGGGCTCCATAGTGGGATAAACTATTTCATGCATGAAGGGATCAGCAGCATTCCTTCTTCTAATCATTGCTATTGTGCCCATTACAAAGCTCTCTGAACACATCCTATGGATATCACATGGTATCTTAATCACTCCTCAATTAATAAATTTATACTCATATTTTGGTTCTGCCACTTCTATATACGTTACTTGAGGATGATTCTGAAGCTGTAACTGAGTATAGTAAGATTATTGTAATTTTCCCACTGCAAATACATTCTTACACTGAAAGTGTCCAGACGAGTTTCCAGTGAGGAAGTGTAACAGCTCAATACAACAGGCAATCCCTTCATAGTGCCATGACAGATGTTGGTATCCTGTCTGTTGTGACCACCCTGTAACTTCATAGAAGCAGAAAACACTTTTCTATGTGCTTTGACAAGCAATGTGGTAGCTGACACTGTCTACATGAGAAGCATCAGAAATCTCTGCTAGCACCAGCTAAACATTTAATACCTGAAAGCTATTTTTTTAAACTCTGGGTTTGCTTGTCTAATACATAACAGTCTTCTGAATGTAGTACAAGAGGACTCAAAGAGGAAAGTAAGCCAACAATTTTTGCTTAATTTGTATTAATTTTGTATTAATATTTTAACTCCTTTACTGCCTCATCTTACCCTTCTCCTCAAGTAGTAGTCACCTGTAGCTTTCTATCTGCTTCCTGCCTCACTTTTTGAAGATGATAGACATTAAATGTTAAGGGGATACTAAAGGAACACAGACTGATATCATGCTGATTTTTCTCAGTTGCAGAGGAAAATACAAGTAATAGGTGAAGATTCTCGCAGGGGGAAAGGCATGGTGTGACCAAATTCTCTCACAATGCCTTTTCAGTTAAATTATACTCTTTATATTATATTAACTCATACAATCTAAAATCCTGTTGGAAGAAAGAAATAACTAACTATATTTAGCTTTTTAAAAGCTTCCCCTTAACTCCATTCAATCAGTCCTCAGTCTTCCAGGAATGTCTAAATTCCAAAATTTACATACTGTATGGTTTGAGAAACAGCATCCATTGCTGGATACAGGCAGCACCAAAAATCTACATGAAGTGTGCTACGCATTCCACCAGGACAAGTGCGTAGATCAGTATTTGTCTTTTGCAACATATGAATGCCTGGCAGGTTTCCTATATATAATATATTCCTATATAGATAATGAATGTAAACTGACATACAGAAGGCTTATTTCCTTAGCTACCTTCTATGGACCACTTAGTCACAGTCCAAGCACGGAAGAAAAACACAAGCCCAGATAACAGACAACAGCATACTGCATCTACAACAGCAAAGTGTTTATATAATAAGCTTATATTCAACAAATGAGAGATGAAAACCAATTAAGTATTTTAGCAAAGTGGAATCATCCAAAAGGCAAGATGCAGGACGTACTGAGACCTGTCTAGTGAACCGCAAACTATTTAGGAAAAGAAAAAAAGTGCTGCCCAGTATCTGCTAGTTATGTTTGAGAAGGAAGCTTAAAAAGCCATAGAAAGCATGACCAGGGATGGAAGATGTATGTACCTCATAAAATACAGAGTGGTACTTTCCTAATCATGGAAAGTGGACTTTGACAAAGAGATGAACTTATGAGTGGCTCATACAAGGAACAGAACTTGGGCACAGAAAGGAAGAATTTCAGAAGGAAGAGACTGCTTTTACAGCCCTTAAAGTAAGTGCTCTGAGAAAAATATGTGTAAGTGAAAAAGATGACAATCTACAAGCAACAAAAAGCATGAAAAGAATTATTATACATCACAATAAAATTTGTCATGCAAATAACAGACTACAAAGAAGAAAACCTAACTTTGAATTAGTATGGTTTTGAACTGGAAAGAAATACAATTTTAGGATTGTAATACAGTTAAAGTAAGGTGAAGTCTATGTTCAGAGATCAAATGCTTATAAGAATAGGGAATCCACAAGAATTAATACCATTAGTGATGGTATATATCAATAATACCCATTGTGTGAGTCTATGACACAGTAATACTGTGGATGGCAGCTCTGGCAAAATGAAAACACTACAAGCAGCTTGCAGGAGTAGAATAATTATGAAAAACTTTCAGTAGTTATGGCCTGCAAAATGCCTAGGTTGTTAAAAGGGATTGTGTAAAAGTCACCCAAACTACTACACAGAAAGAAAAGCCGACATCATAATAAGTGACTACAGATGCAAAGATTATTATTCTGACATTGGTAAATACAAACACAAGTTATTTTTGTCATCTGGTTTGCCTTAATCGAGACCTAAAAATTCATTTATAACACCATACACAAATGCCATGTTTATAGAGATATCATATGCAGCTTGCATGAAAAAGTATACATTAAAATGAAGAACAGCAATTCACATAATAATCAAAGACAACCAGTAACAAAACCATGAAATTCCAGTTGTCAAACATAATTTACTATGTATATTTCTTCTCTTCTCTGTTAAAACAGTAATTATTAAAACTAAAGTGATATGAGTGAATGTTTATGACTTCTTATTAAAACCCCTGACTTTAAGCAGTGTTCATTTAAGCTTTAGGTTAAAGAAAATCATGTAGAGATTTCTGTGCGATGGCCTAGTGACTTTATATCCTCTTGTCAAACCTCAGCAGTTTTATTTGTAGTGATACATGCTGGAGAAGGTTGGAGGTTAAAGTTGATAGGAGGGCCAACAGGAAAGCCAACCAACTTCTTTCAAAAGATTACAGCCTTTAACATATTAGGATCTGTCGGCTAACTTTGTAAGTCTACATTTGTGTACTCTTCTGTGAACTGATCCCCAAACTCCCAAACCAATAGGACTTATAAATACCTCCCTCTTACTACTTTCCTTACATTATTCCTTCCTAATGTTCCTACTGGTTATTATTTTAGTTTTTGGTATTGTATTGATGTTTAGTGCTTATTGTTAGATTTCAGAAGATCATACATAGGTAGATAAAGTATCTTCCTAATTTTCTTCAGTCTAGTTTTCTCTTTCATCCTTAAAACTTAAGAAAGGTTTTCTTAATGTAGGAAAACTAACATTAAATGTAAAACCAGTAGTCTACTGGAATAAAGCTATTTAGATTTCCCTTTCTCCCATTTATTTCGACATTGATTCCTCTGTGACTTAAAAAAAAAAAGTAATACAGATAAAAATAATGATAAATAAAATAACACAGAAACCAAAAAGGTATAAAAGGACCTTTAGATGTTGTCTAGTCCTGCTAGACAAGGTGAACTACAGATGGTTGCTCAGGGCTTTGTCCTGGTGGGTTTTGAATATCTCCAGGGATGGAGACAGCACACCTCTCCAAAGAGACTGCTCCAGTCTCACACAATGAAAAAAGATTGTTCTAACATTTCAGGAAATATTCCTGTATCTCAGTTGGTGTCCATTACCTCCACATGATGGCCACATGATGCACAAATGTGATAGTTTTTTTCAGTTATATGCATTAGGTAGCATTTAGATAATAAACAACTTAGTGAACAACTTTTCTCCCAATATATCTGAAACATTTAACTTGCAGGTGGTACAGAAACCAGTCCACAGTGACACACTACTGCAATCCTACAACTTTGCATTTTAAAATGAGCAACTACTGCAGAAACTCTGCACGTAATACTATTGCTGCTGCATGAGACCAGCATAACAGAAAAATCTATGATGCTTAACTTTTATATTTAGGTAAATACAGATCTAAATAAAATTTAAAAGTTTTTTAAGTGTCAGACTTGACTTTAAAGCTTCTCCCACTTCTCCCTGTTCCTTCTTTCAAACCCTGGAGAAGAACATTTGGCAAAGCAAAGATTCTGCATTCCACATTTCATACCATTTAGCTATTGCTACAATTTTCATTATGCAAAACTCAGTGGGCTCTAATAAAATCTGACTAATCCTCTAAAACAGACAGTGTGAGCTACTGAAAGCAATGTTGTACACAAATTCCCTCATGTCATAGAAAAGACTCATGCAGCACACAGTGTACTTCTTCATAGGTAAAACGATATCCCATGATGTTAACACCGTTTGTTTGTCTTCTCTGCAACTAACTACAGAGTCTTCATATAGTTTGTTCTTAAAAAAAGTCAATTTTTCTTGTAGTTTCAGTTCAGACACACTCATGTATCATAGCAAAACCAGGGAGAGAATACTATAGATGAGATACAAGAAATGTATCAATAGCAAGGCACAATTTTGAACCACTGTTAGTTCAAATATGAACTATATGCATATTGATATACACAAAAAGGACTATTATAAGATTGCATTATATTTATATTTCATATTTTAGTACATTTACATAATTCAGACATATACATATATATGTACTCTGAGGTAAGATCTACCTTATGGTGCAGACATTTTCCTGAGACTTGCACAGGATGGGAATTCTCCCACCATGCCAATTCCACAGACTCAGGATAAATTTGAGGTCTATTCAAGTCAAGGAGAGAGCAGAGGCTCGGCAGGTTAAGTGCAGTAGTGCTATTACATCTTATTGGTCTAGTGGCAATTAAATTAAAAAAAAAATCTACAACCAAGGGTATTAATTTTCATAGCTGCACACAATGATCATACAGATAAGGTGCAGAAAAACACAGAACACAAGAGACAATACAGTGAGCTTTTACAAATGGGGAAGTTTTCTCCATAATAGTGAGAATACAGATCATTTCCTCTGAACTTGTACCCCTGGACATTTTGCAGAGAAGAATTATTTGAGTGGTAGTTTGACATGATTTGTGTTTTTCCTAGAATCCTATCCCTTGTCTTCTTAACACAAGCCAAGAAATATCTGGAACTTTATGTTGTTTTTATAATGTTTTATGCCAAAGAAGTACAGACAGTACTTCTGGATTATTTTTCTCTTCCTTGACACCCTATAAATGGTGCTAAGAAAATTAAAGTTATGAGAAAGTCTGTGCTTAGGTTTACACTTTTGCTACAAGAATAGAGATTTTTCATAACAGAGCATCTTTTTATGTCACTTTCTGTAGTGTCTTTTACCTTGGACTTTAAGAAAACCAGTTTAACCTTGCAATATTTTTATGCAACATCAGGCTTTTGCAAGTGGTGAATTTTAAATATAGAAGCAACAAGTAATTTGCTTGAGAGTACAAACAAGATCAATGCAGAAGAAATTCAAAGCTACATTTACAGCCATTATAGCTTACCCTGTCCATTGTCTGGAGGCAAATGCCTGAGAATCAGTTACTAAGAATCATTATGCATACCAGTATAAATGAAGACCATTATTCTATCTTGGTCATTTTACTATTTGCATCATGAAACTCTCAGCTTGTATTGAGGTTAGATGTGCTAACTATTGGGCAAACACATAAGGAGCTAGAGTCTGCCCTAGAAGATTAGGTTTTCAGCCCTCCAGTAATACACACTCCTCTCTTGAATGTTCCATTTTGATGTAGTGAAATGATACAGAAAGTTTACTTGTTTGAATGAAGTGTTACCAGTTAGGAGAGGTCTTTAAATATAGGAAATGTGATTTTTAACAAAAGAAAAAACTACTGTACAACAGTCAGTTTTACTCAGTGAGAGCTCAGTGTGTCTACCAAAGTTTACAGAAGTCGCTACAGAAAAACAGTCATCTCTGGTATGAATCATGGAACAAAGTCATAAAAACCCAACTACACAAAACTTTGTTAAGCAGATCACAAATCACTAATAAAAAGGTAAAGGAAGCAGACTCCACATTTGACCTGAGCTTCTACTGAACTTACAAGCCCAACAGAAGTGATCTTGATTCTGCAGGAGCCCATCACTTCATATTAGATAATATAGTATATATATTCAGATAGTAGAGCATATTCTATAGAAACGTTACCACACTTAATAGTCCTACCACACCAGGAGGGATGAGTGGAAAGAAAGAGACATAACCAGCTGAAAACAGAAAGGACTTTGATAACAGGATGATGTGAGGCGCTTGTTTGTCAAAAATACGCCAAAGCTAACCATGCATGTGTCTGTCATAGTTTGGATTCTGAGTCCTCAAGCCTTAGGAAACCCAAAAATGAAGAAAACAGTGAGGCATTTTTGTGCAGAACAGTGCCAGACATTTGTACATTTTTAGCTTTTTTTCTCACATGCCCGGTGTATTTTACAGAGGCTGTGCTATTCATTTGTGCTCCAGCTCAAGGTATGTGAGCAAGCAGAAAACAAACCCTTATTTTTCTTGGAAGAAAAATCATCAACTCCAAGAAGAGGGATGTTTTCCATTTTTATGATCAGTCAGTGAACACTGATACGAATTAACAATCCAAACTAAATTTACTAGAGGATATAACCAGACCCTAAATATTGAATTCACATTTTCATTATGAACAAGTTTGATAATGTACTTGGGCCAGCAATTGCAACTAAAAAACTGGTAGAGTTTTATCGTTTGCTGAAAATTCACTTTGGTAAAGTTGATTTATCTGTAAAACACCTTGCTACACAAAGACAACTTTCATACAGATTAATTCGGTACTTGGCTATAACAAACCAACTGGTTAAAAGCAATTAAAGTGTATGCACCAGAGCAAGAGAAAAAACCAAAAATTTCCTCAGGAAAGCACAAGGCTTTTGCACAGCAAGGGTGCAAACTACTTTGAAAAGACAGCAGTCAATGTTGTTTATAAACCACTGCTGATCTGAACTGTAAGTTAAGTTGCTCTTAGTTTGCCAAAAGTGGTAAAACTCGATAATGCAGAACAAGTACTTGAATAAACTTTTCAACACACCGCACAGCCAAAAACATTACAAGCAAATGTGATTTTTGATTCTGTGAGAAGAAAAAAAGCAGAAATCAGAAATATACTTCAAAATGTATTTCCACAGTATATAAGACAGGCAGCTATGATGAATAGCAACCTACAGACTAAGAAATAGGCAACTGAACTTCTGCCAGTATAGAAATTATATTGTTCTGAGGGTAATTGTGAGAACATAATTTTACATTAAGAAGCTAAGTGTTCACCCTATATTTTTTTTAAAAACCACCCTTGTTAAAAGGTAAAACTAAAAGAAACCAAACAGGTAAAATCACACAGTTCAGAAAACATGAAATATCTCTAATATGCAATTCATAGTCTGTGTTTTAAAAGCTGAAGGACATACATTTACACACACAAAATAAAGCTATCACTGCTTTGCAGTCTACAGAGTTATTTTCAGTTATTTTTCCTTATCCTTGGAAACATACGTTACTCTTTACACAGTAGCATCCTGAAATTTTATAACATTTTGGATTTCTTTGAAATGAAAAGTCCATTTTATTGTTTTTTAATTAAATCTATTTCCCTGAAAGGTCTTTAAAGGCTCTACAAACTACCTTGCATTTTATTATTGCTGACAGTTATCTAAACCACGCTTGAATGCCCTCTTTATCCTTTAGTGAGCAATTGAAAGATCATATGCTAAAAAGACTTGTGCTTTCTCTTCTTCTAGCCCTATAATTAAGGCATTTTAATACATTTCTTCATAGTCATTAAGAGAGCACAATGTTAAAAATTAATGAAATGAGACAATTTTGAGTTTAACAACCATAAATACACACAACATAAATTTGTCTCAATTGTAGATATGAAAAAAAGCCTTCTTGAAATCACATGATGAGATTACTGAATTGTCAAGATTTTGCCTTTGCTGTCTAAGGGTATTTGAATGATGTATGGTAGCCTGACAATACTCCAGTGTTGTTACATACCATACAAGAGAGGTAAACATTTCTGTCAAACATTCAAATTCCATTGGGTTTTTGTTTACCTTATATAGATGTCTATAAAAAAAAGTGGTATTGCTGGATGATGCTGAAATGGGGGAGGAAAGAGAAAAGAGGAAGCAAGACAAAGGCATATGAAGGGGAAAATGATCATAAGTCAATTGCAAAAAAACCTGACATACAATGAAAAATACCACTATAATAACACTCACTTACAGGAGTATGTTAATAATGTTTATAATAGAATAAATAGGTTTTCTTAATTTGTATTTTTTTTCCTAAGAAACAGAGATCACCATATTAATGTATCACATATTTTTGCAACACAGTAATAAGTGGGTTTCTTTTGTTACACGGTGAAAGAATTCAGTGCTTCTAAGTACATCATCATCACTTCGATACACACCAATTAAATATAGGGTACAACTACACCACAGACACATTATTACTAAGTATTTCCAAAAGACATTACAAATAAGCAAATTTTACAGCTTATCTTTTAAAACTAAGTTAAGTTTTTCAAGGCTTAAGTTCTTTATGCTTTCTCACCTAAATTTAAAAAGATGCAGTGCAACACAGAGCAAGCAGGTAAGAGATTTTTTTTTTTCCCTTAAGACAAAATAAAAAAAAAGAGAAGTTGCTCTCCAGAAGATTTTTTAGGGTTGTCAGACTGTTATATTATAAACAACCTTATTAGTCCTTTATAATTACAATAGGTACCTCTGGACAAGATCGAGCAGACATGACAAATGCTTCTGACTTCTTTTTAAATCGAACCTGGAAGGTCATCGCTGAACAAACAGAATGCTATGCAACTGGGGCCATAAATTGAGAAAGCTAACAAAAAGGTAAGTTGTCTTGATATTAAAAATTAAAATTATTCTGTTCAGAATTTTCTGTGTAAGATCTAGAAATAGGAGGATGAAATAGTTTAAAAAGGGTAAGTAGGTAAAGAAAAATGTATCTTTAGAAACTTTATGATCAAAAATTTTTTTGGCAGCTGAACCTGTATTTTAGTATCAATACAATGTCTTTAGAGTAGTTGCTTTATTTTACAAATATTGCCTTATAGATAACGCCTTAATGAGTATTTATCCATGTTTGCATTTACTTTTTTTACAGCACTATGATGAAACAGTGAACAGTTAAAATAAGACCAGTCAGTCTCAAATCTATGGGATTTGCTTGCTGCTATCCTCACATCAAGTCAGTAAAAGAATAGCATACTACTGTGCATTTTTTTTTAACGTTTTTATTTTGTTTTAGGATCATTTAACAGCACTGGTAGTTTTGGATTAAATTTAATTTGCATGGAGATAAACAGTAACTTAAGTGACTGGAACTGGAAACCAGTTGATGGATTCACTTTTAAATCTCGTATTTCAGTTTGGAGAGGAAATGTAAGGATTGAATTAGAAAGCTGTAAACTCTTGATGAGAATTAGTGGTATAGAACAGAGGAAAACGAAACCTTCAGTTATTTTCCTTACAGTTAGGCTGAATGAAATTGTAAATCAACAAAAGGTTTGGACAGCATTCAAATCAACAGCTTTACCTAATGAAAGTTCTAACAGAGCACTGAGCATACCATTTGAAACAAATATGAAATAAATATGAAATATGAATGACCTAAAAGGAACCATATGAGAAGCAAAACAGTAAAATCACCAAAATTCAAGCAAAGGAAATTTGAACTGAAATGTATGATGGGCAATTAAGTACCTATTTTGACAATTCTAAGTGGTCAAATTTTTAAAGTATGACAGAGAAACCTTAACCTATTTATATTTGAGTGATAAATGAGGCATTTTGTGTCATTACATTCCCATAAATCACCTTCTTTAACTGCTGATGGCTTTTATCAGCTCTAACCTTTTCAAGCTTCTATCAGAGTGCTAACATTTTCAACTTTGACACATATGCAGTTTACAAATTCTGCAGCTGATTAACTCTGGACAGAAGCACACTGCCATCATTGTCTTCTTCAAGTTTGGTTACAGTGTCAGCATCTCAAAAACTCACAGGCATCCTTCGTGTGCCAGAAAGTACCACTTTTGTTGGGCTGTGTTGCAAAGGATCCAAAACATTTTTCCTTTTGAAACAAGTAAATGGGAACATACTTTTGAAAGTAGTCTTCTACAGAAAGACTGAAATATGTGTAATTTTCCTTATTTTAAAATAAATAGCACTTTCCAGATAAAGAGATAAAAGTAATATGATCAATTTTACATGACCTTATAATTTAAACAAGATTGGAATAAAAAATAATTGACTACACAAGAAGTGAAGCTGTAAAAATCTCTGAGGAAAGCAACAATAAAAAGTTAAAAAGATTCTAATTACTGCAGTGTATTGTATATCTGACATTGCAAAATACTGTAATTATAAACAAAATATTGCAATTATTAATCATGATTATGGGCCCTTAAATCATTTTATGGGATCCCTCACTAAATTCCTCTCTCAACTATTTTGTAAATTTTAAAGCTTATAAATAGCAGTATCTCAAAACTATAAATTTCAAAGATTCAATTTCAGCATTTCAGCACTCAGAACATGAAATGAATTCAACCATGATATACTCAGAATACAATAAATGAAAGAGAAAAAAAAAAAAAGAGGAAAAAATGTTTTATCCTGTGTAAGTAAACCCAGAAATTTCAAGGAACACTAGCTTTCTGTAGGAACTAAAATTAAATTACCTATTTGTCTGACACATTCAAATTTTGCTACAAACAGATGATAAAATAGTTGATAAAATCCCATCTAGGTGTCTGTCTTATAAAACATTTTAACTTACTGTACTATTCCAACGAGAAGCCAGCCATATAGTAGCTCTTTCTACTTTAGTAGCATCAAGACATAGTAAGAATGGTACCAAAGATTTAAATACTTGTATTTTTGCTATTTTTAAAATTTAGAAATGTGCAGAATATAATTTCAGATGTATTTCATCTATTGAAACAAGTAGTGACTCATTCACTGAAATGAATTTCCAAGATATAATTGATCTAGACACTGAAACAAAGCCCAGGTTTAAAGAGATACTGTCTTTAATAATATTAGTCAGACTGAAATTTTTATGTTGGTTGTGTGACCACTGGAAGCCTGGTACTTCAGATGGCATTAGTTTTGATAAGAGCTAACTAGACATCAGACCTAACTAATGAAACATGAAGAGACAGGCTTGGAACATGTAAATAGAATGTCTGCAGAGATTCTCATGCTGAGATTCTCTCTTGGTGATAAACTACGTCTTAGAAAAACAGTGGATGAAGGAAAAATTTTTGCAGCATCACAACTAAATTAGCCTTGCAGTGTCAATATTTAAGGCCTACCCATAAAAAATTAAAAGTTCTTTATTTCACAAATAATGTCACACATCAGAGAAGCTGTGCAGTTACACTTTGATAATTCAGCTGTAAATCTTGGAATGTCTGTAAGTATTCACGACAAAGGAACATTTATAATTTAAAATAAAAGGACATGATTTCTTGATGTTCATATCAAAGACTAGTGATGGATGAGAGCACGCTAATCAAATGAAAAGAAAGAACACAGATGCTTACTATTTTGATTAGGAGGGGGAAATGAAGACTTCTTTCCTAAATAAAGATCTAAACATTCTTGAAGTATACACACAAACATATACGTAAGTGTGCATAACACACTGCGCATTCTTAGGAGCTTGATATGTTCTCCAGCAGAAATGCTAAAAATGCTAACTAGAATTACTTAAGTTCAGAAGAAGCCACATAACACTGACTGATAAATTCCAGTTAATTGCTTATGAATTTATACATTCAGAAGCAATTTTAGCTTTCTTCTATTAAAATTCAACAAGTAATAAAAGAGAATAATTTAAGCTTTTTTTTTTGTAATTTGTTTCCTACTGCCTTAGCTCTAGGTTTAAATTATACTTCTGTAACATCATCCTTATGTAACTTAAAATTGCATAAAATCAATGTAAATATTACTGAAGACAAAAATGTAGACAAAATTTGATGCAAAAATGCATCAAATGGGATGCAATATTGCAAGATAAATGTGGAACTTCAGAGCTAAATTTTATTGTAAGCTTCTACATTTTTGATACTCAAGTCACCTTACCTCAGTGTCTTGCTTTATGTGTACACAAATTTTATCAAACTAATTACACATGCTTAGCAAGAACTAATAAACATCAAGAATTCTGTTTGCTCATTGTAAGAGTCACAACCACTGCCAGTGAGACAGCCAAAAGTTTGTTCAATTTGTAGATCCATGTGCAGTGGCAAGGTCCCATGAGGGTCAATGATACTTTCACAAAGTGTTGCCAAATGATGATAACATGCAAGTCCTTGAAATCCATCTTTCTCATTCTCCTTTAAGCAGGTAGTAACTATAAAGAAAATCCCTCTGATACTTTTCCATCAAAATTCTGCAATGAGTAAAAACTTTTAGATATCCTCAAGAAAATACTCCAGTCACTCTTGTTCTGAACAGAGAAAGAAAAGCTCCTTTGCTAACTGGACAACTACTCATCAAATATACTTGCTTATACCTTGCTGTAGTTATGAAACAAACAAAGTACTAAAAAAATGAAAATAAATTAAAAAATGAGTCCTCATCACACAGTTTTCAAGAATTTACAAGAAGGAACATTTTACAATCTCTATAAAAGTATGTAATTGAACATAAACTGGTGGCACTGAGGCAGAAAAAATATATTTGAATTAAAAATATTCTTAATGCAATAATATATTTCTTATTGTAAAAATAATTTTTACCCAACCAGAAATGCATTTGAAGTTGAGAATAATATAACGTAGTGTTTAAAAAAATACACCAACACCAATAACCATTTTGCTCTGCCACTGAAAAGCTTTAGTAAGACACATCTGATGATGTGCTTAATGCAACTTATCCAAATATCCTCAGTGCCTCCTTTAATGCAAGATTAGTGTTCTAGGGAAGCAGATTCTTGTGCTCTGGAAACAGATATCCATATTGTACAATCGCTCAGAATAAACAAAATGTAGGAAGTTTCAATATATACATTTCAGTCTCATCTTTAATCAAAAGAAACTCTCTCAGAGCTCTCACAGGGGCTGAATGGAACCGTGGTATGCCACAGTGACACTGAATTTCTTTTTGCCTAAGCCAAGACTTAGGCACAAGGAATTTGTTAAACTGTGTGGAAATGTGATTCCTGTCCATTAACTGTCCAGGGACTACTAAATCTACTCATCTTGTACTGCAAATTACTCCTAGATTGTGCATTAACCTCACCAGTCTCATGCTTTTAAATGCCTTATTTACTGAGTCCTAGCTGTAATCAGCTAGTGATGTTATTTATTTTTTCCTTATATTAGTACATATAGTACATATAGTTTTGTATTCTATACATAGTAATTTATCATTTAATATATTAAAGGCTGCTTAAGACAAAATAATTCCTCCACCTCTTGGACCTTTTTTGAAAAATTTACTGGATGCTCAATATATATAATATTCAATAGCATGTGAGAATAATTTTTATGGAACTCTGATAGTTAGAAAGATAGATAACTCAATTATTAGATCATCTATCAAAATATTCAGATGTGTAAGAGGTTACTAAAAAGATTGATGACTGAGAAAGTCCACTGATTCTCTAGCCATCATATCCACACATTTGGCTAGACAACATTTTTCGCCGCCTTCACAAGCAAGCTTCATTACCCATCACTCCACTGAAAAGAGTTTATTATGAGGCTGCCATCTTGGCAAGACTATTATTTAGATGATAAATGTTGGGGGAAAAAGTGTGTCTAGATTTTTTTTTTTAACATGAGCTTTTTGACAGATAAAACAAACAGCATCTACATTTCTAATTAACTTAAATTTGGCATATACAAATACAGGTCAGTAAAGCTATGATATGCTACTAGATTATCTTCTGTCTGAATCTTGCCCTTAATTTGCAAAATGTAAATTAACTAATTAGAAGAAAAGCAGCATTATTTGTGACAAAATGCTGCTTCCACTTTTTCTGCTTTGTGACATTTATGATCAACTGTAGTCCTTCATTCTAACTTCTAGTAGATGGATAATTATGCTTAAACTAATTTATTAGGCTTTTAGTATTGTAACCCAAATAAAAACTTGAGATTTCTGAAGGCAAAGAAGCCCAACAACTGTGACATGTAGCTAAATGACATACTTGCCAGTTTTACTTCATTGACAATATTATGCTGTTAACATATCTGGCATGAATACAGGTACAAATATTTTCACTTTCAATATTCAAGTACCTGACTCAAAGGAAAGTCTCTATTAGTATTCTTAAAATTTCCTTGAAATCTCTGTGTCCCTTCTGTACATGATGCATAGTAACAATAATATACTTACACTTTGTTCATTAGTACTAAGAGTTAAATTTCACTTTATACGCCTACTACCCTCCTCAACTGTCATTTGAAATGGATTAGACTAGCACCTACAGAGTTACAAAAAGGAAGAGGAAGTTGATCATTCTTGAGTTTCAGCCCAGCAACTTGACCTCGTTAAATAAAAAATATATGATATCATAGTTTACAAGAAGGTATTCTTTTTGCTTTGGTTTGGTTTTACTATTAGTATGTAGATAAAGAACCAACACTAAAAAATACATTGAAAATGTCAGATGCAAATGTCAATTAAAAATTACAAGGAATTCTGAAAGGTAAGGTCTGTGGGGGGTTGACATTCTTTGACATAGTGGAGTGTCTGCAACCAGGCCCTTGGCAAGAATAGCAGGATCTGTGCTGTCATATCTTATTGTACATAAACTTAGATGCTTGTCTAATCTGAATGAGAAATACCAGGAAAACTGGAGCTGAAGCCATGCAGTAGTATGGAAGAAAGTTGAAAATGCTCTATCTAGATTACATGAATCTCCTGTGACAAGAAAATATTTAAGACAGCTCAGAAAAATATAAGGGGAAAATAATGTAAACAAAGATATATACTGCTTCACATACTATTTTTTAAGTTCAGGATGTAACAATCTAGCAGTTAAAGAGGCCTACATAAGGGAATTAAATTATAATGAAAATCCCAGTTTCATGTCTGTATTAAATACTGTATCCAAGGAGAACAATGCATGAAAATACATACTTAATATCAATCATTCAAATATAAATTATGAGTAAAATATGGTTTGTTCTTTCTTTGCTTTGACAAAAATTAGTTTTGATACAAAACCAAACAATCTACAATGCTCAACAAAACAATTAACATTATAGCAATTATTAATATTAACATTATTAACATTATGCATAAGCCATGGTCTCAGTGAAAATGGTTTCATGCTCTGTTATTCAACCACATTGTTGAAGAGAGCATGACAGGTAAGATCTAAAAACATTACTTTTGAGCTGGAGCAAAAAAATATATTTTTCATATGCTACATGTTGATTTCTATACTGTTCGTGTGTCATTAAATAAAGACAAAACTAATTAATATCAAATGCTATTGGAAATAGGCTAAATGTATCTAGGACATTGGTGAAGTGCAGAGATATATATGCCTCTGTGTGTGTTCGTACGTATATCTGAATGCACACATGCATCTGTTTATCTTGCAGAAGAACATGGTTTTACCATCTTCCCAAGTAAACTACTGCATTTTCTACTAATAAACTAGTAGAAAATGGCATTTTTCACTGCTTTTGGTTCTCTTCTTGTCTATAAACAAACGCATCTTACTCAGTGCTACTAAGGTTAGCAAGTTGGCATAGTAATTCACTTAAAAAAAAGTTAATTAGTTTTGAAGAAACTTACTATATAAAGTCCTAAGCAGTAAAAATCACCATAAACTCTCTCTTCTATCTACATCCATTTTTGTTTAAGATTAATTTAGTAATTCAAGTGGAGCCAGAAGGGAGAGAAAAAGGAGCATAGCAAAATCCAGCATGTGTGAAAATCTACAAGCATTAGAGAGCTAAACAAACCCTAAGTCCCTCAGTGTTGAAGTAAGGTCAAAACCTTTCAGCATTGTACCAGTGTGTCAAAATATGTCAACAAACCATCATACTGCAAGAAGAAGAATGACCTTTCAGTTCTTTATGTTTGGGCTGCTTTGGATACTGGGTATGCATGAACAGTTTTCCTAGCCACTTGACAAATGTAACTCCCAAGGTTTCTTCCAAGTCAGGTTGTTACAATGGCTTTCAACTCACCAATACAAATTTTTAAACCATCTGCAACTGAAGAATACTGAACTTGTTAATAAAACAGACATCCATAAACCCACAACAGATCTCCCTCTTCCCCTACCACCTACAACCAGACAAGAATTATTACTTCAACAGTCTTCACAGTAAACTGTTAAACCAATTTAAAGAGATGAACAGCAAAAAACGTCTATAATTCTGATGTCCTGAGTCAGACTTTGCTCACATATCATTCATCCTCACAATCAACTGTAAATGCATTTGAACAAAACACTCTTCTCAAAAAACCCTAGGAACACATTATCTGTGTTTGTGTTGTGAAATACAATCCTTTGCATCATTTGTGTTTGCACTTCTCTGAAATAAATATCCTTTTATTAATTGATGGGGTTCTATGATAATTTGATAATTTTACTATGACTGATAGTTATGAACTGAAGTCTCAAGATCAGGCATAATATACCAATTAACAACACACTGAATCATGAATTTAGGCTGCCAAAAAGTGTGATTACTACTTTAAAATTACTTATGGGAAACTTTCTTTTATTTATTCTTTCAAAAAAGCAGAAGCACAGGACTAACAGCATTTGGAACACAAACAAATGGCGGAAGAAATTTAGTACAGAGATGACCTACCATTTTTATTCAAAGAGAAGATGAAATGCTTCTTTTCCACTATGTGAAAATGCCTTTAGTTTAATAACAGTGTCAAATATGACATTTTCCTACAGTCTTCCTCACATATAGTAAAATTTCTTTAGCTAATAATGACGTCAAGCTTTCTCCTGGGACTCTCTAGAAATTACATTCCAGATTGTACATATGCCTTAGCCATGCTTGTAGAAGATAGAAAATGTAAATTGCTGTATTCGAGTTTGTATCTTCTTACAGCAAGTCACTGACAGTGCACCCACTAATTACTGTATGAACCATGTGTTGCTGATCTGTATATCCTTAGAAAACAGTAGTCATGCCTGTCAGCTCTGACTAACAGACTTTTACAGCCAGGACTCCAATTTTTAATTTAAGTTAGAAAAAAGTTATAAAATAACTTATAAAAATCAGTTATAAAAACACTACGGAGGGAAAAAAAAAAAGAAACAGCAACATTCATCTAAATCCTAAAATAATTTACATGCTCATAGACCCCATTTTAAAGTGCAATCTGCATAACTTCCTGTTCATGCTCTCCAAATTACCTTTGGTCCCACAGACTATTCAACAGCTTTTATTCTCATGCTTATAACAAATACACCAATGTAGACCAGTGAAAAATGAAAAGTGTGGTATCTACTACATGTGCACAAAGCAATTATATTTTGTTTTTTTTTGTTTACCCAGCGGCAGTGTAAACTACAGCCTGCTCAGTGGATACCACCACTCTGAAGGAACAAACATACTGAGAGAAGCATATGAATCACTTTATACTAAGTCTGTCCAGTATATAAAATAGCTTTTTTTCCTAAAACATCACTCTGCAAAATCACGCTGGAAATAGGCAAGACCAAACTTGCCTTTTCCTGTTTCTTTATTATTGAAAAAGCTCAATATCCAAAAAACATCTTAAATTATAACCGTGCAAATCCACTGACAAGGTACACTTTGTACATTTTTAATGTGAAGCTTAATTTGAAGATGAGGTTGCAGTGCACCACTGCAATTGAAAATTGCTTAACAATATCATTGATGTATGAGCCATAAAAAACCTTGCTAAGCTGTCCCTGCAGAACTCAGAGTAATAAAAAGGTGTTCTTCTGCACTGAGGTGAACAGACATGGTTGACTGCATCTAGGGAGCTGTTCTGTTAAATGAGAAAGTGCCATTTCTTTCCTGTCAGTACAGACACTCACAGATTTAGTTAGCACAAAGTACAGGATTTAATGAAATACACACATAACAGCAAACAAACCCCAGCTATGTTCAAAGATTTCAGTCAGATTCTGAGTAAAATTCATCTTACATCTGTGACATGTGAGAAAAGAATGCAGAAACTTTTCCAGTTTGACTCCTAATTTTTAGAGAAGCAATAAAAAAGTTGAATGGAATAGGTCTGAAACCTCTCACTTTCATTCCTTTCAAAGTATCTAGATTTGTATTTTTATCCACATCTAACAGGCGATACAGATTTTCTCTTGAATTTAATTTCTGTTTTAAGTTCAGCCAATGGGTCAGGTTTACAAAACACTAAACTATTTATTGAGTGTTGTATCATCTCTATTGTGAACTCATGCTTGTTGTCCAAAAAATTTCTCTTTCAAGAGGAAGGGAGACACAAAGGTGTGGTGAACTGACTGAGAATCTGGTTCTCACTGAGAGACCTCTGCACAGACTGATGAAATAATACAAAATTGATTCACAGTTTGTGCAGCTACACCTGTGTCCTTTCATATAAATAGTTTCAGAGACCAATGAAAGTTAACTGCCTAACCTACATGCAACCTAATCTGTCAACATGGATTCATTAACCCAACTGTCATTATATTAGAAGCCACAGTAATTCAGAACTCATTTCAGAAGATGTGGCACTGTCCACTTGGCCAAACGGTACCAAAATTAAAACTAATGGGATTTATTCTTAAAAAAAAAAACCGCATAGAAATCTGCCTAATTTCCATAATTAACCTAGATTTTGGATTTAGGGTGTAACAAATCCTACAATGGAGTTCTAGTTTCCTTTATATGAATGTAAATTCACTATATTTAAGAATCAACCATTTTTGTAGTTGTTTTCAATACAAACAGCTATAACAGCAGATTTGGCAAAATCTCAAAACTACTTGCAAAATGTTTTATTGATCTATGTATCATTCCAGTCTAGCTTGCAACATTAAAGATACTTGACTAACAGCTCAGTGAGAGATGTTATTCCATTTCTGAAGTTGAATTAGTAATTGGTACATGTTAAAATTAAAATGAAGTTAGCTATGTCTTGGTTTCTTGATAAAAGCATAAGAGAAGTTTCCTTTGGAAATGTCAGATGCAAATGGTACACACTATTCTCAAATGTTTTACACTAAAATGTTGATAGACACTTTGTAGCACAAAAAAAGGACAGAACTGCAACGGCAATTTTATTACAAACAACAACTGGATCAGTTGTTCATCCTACCCGTCTATGTAACTTTCACCCCATTTCAACTTAGTATCTTTATGCTCATGCTATCTGTTTAAAATTCACTTATTGGAGCTGCTTTTCTCTGATACCATCATGGATCCCTTCAAACACACCCTTTATACTCAGAAAGTATTCCAGTACATCCGATGGCCTTCTCCCAGCCTGAGTTGCTCCATTTCTTTTACACTGGATATGCAATTCAGCACTGTTTGCATCACACTCTTTCCTGCCATTCTCACCATTTGCTTAGATATTGTATATACTCAAGTTTCTTTCTAAGTTTTATAATCTGTATTTCACAATTTATTTTCTACAACTTTCCTAAAGTATAATATCTTCATCCAACAATTGACAGCCTTCCAAGTTTCCCATTACTTTTATTCAAGTTTTCCAATTCTCTGCTTTCTGGGATTGTCAAATAAGAGCAGGTCCTTTTCAAATCAATCAAGAATGTTGCTGCAGAGCATAATTCCGAACTTTGATGATGTTATTATCAAGATCTCGTTTCCCTTTCTCTGCTGCCTTTTACTGAACCTCTTTTAAGGTATTTTCAAAGGTACTGCTAGCGATTTTCACATTCAGCTGAAATACTAACAGTCACCAGACTACTCTCTGATACTGGCACACACCCCCTTTTTGTTGCATGTTCACACATTTGTGCCATGTTCTCCACTATCCCTCTGATGTTCTCTTGTGGACACTGAGAAGAATTCTAAATTTATGCTTTAAAAAATCCTTTATTAAAAATTTAATTTACCTCACTCTATCTTGCTTAGGGTTCTACCACATACAAAAATGGCACTGAAGATGAAGCATTGTGTTTAGTATCTTTCGGGAAAAAAATCCTCCAGTGAGGAGGTGTCATGGATAATGATTTTTTTGAACAATAAAGCAGAAGTATTTTAACCATATTTAAAAGAAAATACCTTTACACCATCAACATGCCACAAAAGTCTGTCTAGCACAATTTGTTTCCCTCCTTACCCTCCTGCAAATACTTACATTTTCAACTTGAAGATAATTGTAATTATTGCTTCAAATGTAAATAATAAACAAAAGAAAAACTTTATTAAAAAAACCCACTGTGTAACAGTACTGTCCTACTTACAATGACAATGAGCAATAACATCCTTTATACACAAAACCCACTTGGTTAGACTGTGAAGATGTTTTTAACAAGTTTGTCACCTTGCACATATTCCAGAATGTTACAGCAAAATCTCCTTTCAAAGTCAGGTACTAAAAAAATTGACATATAACTTCTGTACCAAAATAACTTACTCTGTCATTTAGCATTACTGTAAAATCACCACATAGATCTGCTGCATGTTAATGATTAAGACCTCAATTTTTTACAAATATTTCAGCACACCAACTTGAAATGAAAATGACATTCAAAATGGCAGATTAGTAACATGTAGAGTCAGTAGTGTTTTATCCAGTAACTTCTTTTTAAAATGAAGTCCTATTTATCTATAAGGAAAAATAACAAAAATATACCTGTTCCAGTAGCTCCAAAACTGGTCCTGCAAGTAGGCTTGGTGGCTACTTTCATCACCAAATGAGGCTTTGCTTTCAATCCAGTGAATTATGTGTCCTTCCACAGCTAGGGTGACAGCAGAAAATAAACTGAACTCTGAAAATCACACTTAAAAGCCTGTAAGACTGTTAGAGAAGATTCTATTTACTCCACAATCTACCACATAAATCATGCTTGCAACTGAGTTACATATTTGTAAAAATTATCTTTCAAATACGCACATAGGGCATTTAAAAAAAATACCAGAAAATACTTTAACAGATAATCACATTAATTTCAGTTTAATTACACTCTGTTCCACATATCTGCATTTATTCTAACACAAGCAGAATGTAAAGAAAAAGAGTAGACTAAGAAGCAGTTGTATTCTTCTATTCCCTTACTTTGCTGGAAGGCCGTTATCAGGTACAGAATTGGAAGCTTCTGATGAATGATAAAAACAGTTAGCTAAGCTGCTAAAGACAGACACTTGCCACCAATCCAGAATGGAAGGTGTAAGAAAGGGAAGGAAATTTAACCTGGACATGTGTCTGCTACCTTTCTTTTGCAAAACCAGTAATGCTTCATCAGAAAGAAGTTAGGAATAAGAAGGCTTCTGTGAAAAAATGTGATTTTGAATTTCTGTTTCTTTTAATGCTTTGGTATTTGCTTTGGTTCATGTCTTTCCTCCTTTCTTGCAGGAGTGAATGACTAATATTAATAAAATCATCTTTTTTTTGACAAAGGAATGTACTCTCTGAAGTTGACAACATAATTTTGCAGAAGGAATCATGAGCATCACTCTGAGAGACCATTCTTTCTCCAAAAAGATGTTGTTGGTTATCATTAAGATCTTTAGAAATGTTACCTTTATTTTGAGTTACCTACAATATCCACAACCATGATGCCTTAGCCTAAATTTGACTTGGAATGAGGTTTTCAAAGAACATGCAAATCCAGGAGCACAATACAGAAAGATTACTAGAGGCTATGGCAGCAAATGATTGACCATAGAGTGCAATATTACTCAGGAAATCTGGGAAAATAACTCATGAAGTCACAACACTAAGCTCTATGTGCCACCACTACCCTGCTATCAGTAACCCAGTTAACTTGTGTAGGCCTGTACTACTACATCCTTCCCCCACCCACACCACCTTTAGATCCCAGGAGATATAACAGCTGAGGTATAATCAGCTCAGAAGCAATTTCTAAGAAACATTTGCCTTTCCTAGTTATGTACTGAGTCAGGAAGAAGAGAATCCAAGGGCTGCTATACATTCATTCAGATCAGACAACAGATAGAACATTATTTTCTGTAAGTCTCAAGTGATTATAATAATTTGAAAAAAGCAAGGTACTATTACTATTTGAATTTTTTTGAGACAAATCTATGCAAATCAATTAATGGCTATTTTTAACCTTCTTTCTAATAAGGTAATATTACAAAAAGAATTCTTTTGGGTGTTTCCTGGTTCCCCTTCTCAAGAATAAAAAAAAATAGTTGCTTTTCTAGTTTTCTTTTAATCAGGCTCCTGAATAGGTGGGACATAATCTCATGTTTCTAATACAGAAGTGAGTACCTTATACCAAATATATACTGTGTTTATTGTGGTCCACATTACTGGGGAATCTTTCTAATGTATAAACTTTTTGAAGAGCAGGTGGTAAAGAGGGAGACAGGCTCTTTTCAGTGTGTCCAGTCACAGGACAGAAGCAATGCATACAAACTTAAACACAGGAGTTTCCACCTGAACATGAGCAACCACTTTTTCACTGTCAGAGTGCCTGACCATAGGCACATGTTACCTAGAAAGGTTGTGAATTCTCCGTACCTGCTGATATTGATGAGCTGTCACATGGCCTCAAGACCAGAAAAGGTAGATGAACTTTAACATAACCTTTATACTTACTTTTATTTCTTATTCTTTCTTGCTATCCAGGCTTTTAAAAAACAGTAAAGAACTTCAGAGTTGTATTTAGATGCAAAGTGATGGCAAAAGATTAACTGCACAATGACAAACCCTGATGCAATGACCTATAGGTGTAACAGAATACTCTTAAGACTACTTTGAACTGATTTGGTCTAGAAGTAAAAAACAATTATAGGTATTTCAGAGTTTAGTTCAGAAGGACAGCGGGTAGAGTACATTAGAGGGAGCAGGGATTTGGGCATTCCTACCATTGCTTTCTTTTTCCTTTTTTCTTGATAATGAGGTGAAAACATGCAGAGACTAAAGAAGAAACACTGGGTAACACTATATAGGATCAAATCTCTCTGACTCAAACTAGAAGTTCTTAAAATTATTGGGTAACTCCTGAAGAGACTTATTTGCAGTATCCTAGAATATGCTTCACTTAAGTAGCCATAATATTTTAGCATGAACACCTCTAAACAAAATAATAGAAATTCTTTTAGAGGACTTACCTACTGGCACTTCTAAAATAAAGTCTGGTGTTTTGTCATAACCCTTTGCACGAAGCTGATCTTCAGCTGTACATAGAAAATAAGAACTACTGTTTATAAAACTATTCCATTAAGTAGACAGCAGCATAATTAATTTTCTTTTAAATAAGAGTGCAAGAATTACTAATGCAGTCATACATATCTTTCTTATGCATGCAATGCTGTGTCAGATTAAATGAACCTTTGTAGGAAACCTGAAGCATGGATATAAAAATGCTTCTTTGTCATCCCTGCATTTTTATGTCTTCATTATAAACATCATTAATTCCAGCTGTCATACAGTATTTTATAACCTCCAAATATTCAAAATAAAGAGGTATATTCACTGATTGAAAGAAGAGTCTCTCCACCTTCGGATATGTTAAGATTAATCCTACCAACATCACAATGTAGATATACTGTTGCTGCTGCCTTGGTTTTATTTTTAGTGTTAGCATAAAGTTGTTAAAAAAAAGAGCAAGAAAATCCTTCTCTCCCAGAAATTTATTAAAGTAGAGAAGAGCCATAATTTTAGTTTCTCTTGCATTCTGGATTCCGTAGAATTTATCCAATTTCTGAACATAAAAAGATTTAGACATTCTGCTAACATTAAGTCTATAACTTTATTGCTTACAAATATTAGAGCTGAATATTTCAAGAAATAATAATGAGTGAGCAAGACAAAACTGCAAAAGGCAAAAGATGCTCCCTTTTAAAGAAAACAAAAACAAAAAAAGAAAGAAAGCCCAAGCAATTCCTTAATATTTTTAAACTACTGTCCTTGATTTCTGATACCATTACATTGGTATTTCTGAAACACCATTTCTCCATTAGAATTTGGAGTGACCTGGTCATTCAATTCCAGGCATGGCTTTCTGTCTTCACCCAAGCTCAACTAATGGCACTACCTAGTAACAAGTAAGGCTGTGTAGCCCCTTAACACCTACTGGGCTGTTGACATTGTCATGCATCCCATTCGCCTTTCTACATCACCTTTGATTAAAATTAATGGTCCATTCTCACTGTTGGGTAGCTTATTTCCAATCCATTTATCAGGTTAGGACAGTAGTTTCATGGCCAATGTTCAGAACTCAGTTTTTGAATACTTTGTGCAAATCCTGAAAGGTCAGCAGTTTGAGTCCAAGTAACATTTTAATGACAACAAAAACATACGAACTTAGAAATCAAAATACTGTAATAGTGCCAAAAGCAAACTCTCCCACTCTTTTTCACTGAAGAATATAAATCTGAAATATTTTATATAGTGAACTAGCTCTGAAAGTGGGACAGAAGTAAATTTGGAAAGCTGAACATTCATGTCAGTGTAAACTGCAATAGATGTTTATTCTTTTTGAGTGGTACCATATTTTTTTTTTAATTTTGAGAGCATTTCTTCACTATAAACAGACTATGCTGTAAATTGACACTTTATTATATCATCTGATCAGATGATCAGGTAATGAAAAACATTTCTAGGATTTGGAGACAGACTTGGTTTTTTGCTATTTTTTGAAACTTAGAATGTCATGTATACAGATAAATGATGTTAAGATTAAGAAGGTTCTAATTTAACAGAGCCTATGAATAGAGAGTTTTATGCCATAACATAAAAATGAATTAATGTTCTACATAATCTTTTCATCCTTATTAATAAAAAACAAAAAACAAACAACAAAACAGTTGTATCCAAATCTAGTTAACTGCAACCTGCTCTTAATCATTTAAAACAACCTAGGATAGACAATAGGATGTCTCAGCTGAAATTTGTTCATTTAAGAGCAACAGCAATGGAAAGATCAGTCTTTTCTTTCACATCTAACAGATACCAGTATCACAAAATAAGGGAAATGCACCTTAAAAAAACTTACTGAAAACCAAAACAGATGTAAACACATGTTTCAATAGGTCAACATGGCAGGTCTCTGAACTGGAATCTCCATCAGCATTGCTTTTAATATTCTTCAACAGATTATTCTTTCAAGGGTGCCCGATTACTTTTAAAACCTTTTAATTAATGGCTTGGAAAAGAACATGGTTTTTGTTTTAAATCTGGTACTGAATGTCTTTACATGGTTTCTCCTAGCATTCTGAACTGTGATTAACATTGGAAAACATATTAAAAAGCATGTTTATTATTGATGTGTCTATCATGTGCAGAAACATAACTTTGCATTACTGTTTCTCCAAGTGTTTTGAAGCTTTATAACTCTGGGGAAAAAATAAGTACTGGAACTCCCCATAATCACCATAAAATTTTTGTTTTGAACTGTAACCCCATCAAAAAGAAGTTCTAGCTTTTCAGCCCAGGTTATGTTTCACATTGGTCTGGAAACGACAGAGGCAGCATTCTGCACCTCTAAACATCTTTAAACTCTAGCATGGATTAAGAGAATAATTTAATAACTGCTTGAAAGCCAGCCCACAGCAGTTTTGACAGATACATTTATAAATCCTCAGGTTTGGAAATTATGTGGAAACAGCCCTAATAAGTAGTTTGTCAACAGATACCCCATTAATTTAGATTTTCAACAAGACTGCAGCTTCATCTTTACCATAATGCCACACTCGATCATAACCATGTAACACATCGTTGTTCCTATATTACTAGCCTTCTTCTGTTGGTGCATGAATGAGCTACAACTGCAAATTTAAGATTACAGCAGAAAATGCTGATCAGATTTCATGATTTATATCCACTGGTGGGAACCAAAGGAGGATAAAGCTCAGTACCTCCCCATATATCTAAAAGCTTTCCGAATATATTCATGATAATGATACCAAAAAAAAAAAAAAAATTCTATATAGAACCTAGAAATTCCTGGCATTTCAGTATGGTCTATGAAGCTGTGAGCCTCTTTTGATAGAATGCTACATTTGATCACTTTAATCTCAGGCCAAGTGATAAAGACTTGAGAGCTGTGTTTTTGCTGAAGAGAGGACATGGTATATGAAGCACTTCTCATGAACAGTGTATTAATAAAATGTAACCCCCACTAGTGTGTATAGGTTTCCAGTCAATTCCAGGGTGAGTCTGAAGGTGTTATTTCTGATCTGCAGGCTTTGAAAGCTAACTGCTCTAGAAACAGACAAATTCTGTCTTGAACCTGAAAAGCTGCTTCATGCTCTCAGACTATACTGGGGCACTTCATATTCACTGTGTCCTTTGACTTTTACTTTCTTCTCCTGTACTAGACTCTCTGTTGCTCAGGTGAACACATTTGATACAAACCCCCTAACTATTGTTGAAGAACAGTACAGTGTAATAGTACACTAATACAGAACTGCTGTTCCTTTAAAACATGTTAAAAAGTAATGGAATTACAAGTCATAAGCCATGTAAATAATAAGCCATCTTCAAAATTGGAATGAAGTATTACGCAAAAAAGCCTGAATTTGTGGACCTATGGGAAATACTGTCATCTCTTCTGTTTTCCTGATGTTTTCTTCAAGCAGTTTTGAAACTAGGTTTTCAGAAAGGAAAGGCTGTATTGCAAGGGACTTGGTAGGGTTCATCTTGCAGATACTTAGGGAAAGCTTTTTTTTTTAAAATACCCCAAACCCCAAACACACGTAGAACCTGAAAACATAGGTGATCACAGACATAATAAATACAAAACATATCTTAAATCATGACTAAAAAATACTTCACTATACATAAAATATGGACAACAAATTAAGCTCTCTCATTTCTATCTTCATATTCTAACAAGTTAACCCATTCTAGATGTTTTAATTTGATAGCACAAATTTCTTGGAGCTAATTTCTAAAGACAAAATTGATGCATATCCAAGGTTGTGAAACATACAATTTAAATGTGATTTTTATACTGCATAAGCTTACACAAGCCAAATAAAATGATAATTGTTGGGTAGGGGATCCCTTAATGAGTCATCCACTCCATTCCCTTGTATCGTGACAGGATTGATTTCATTACCTGCTTTGATAGATGAGTGTCAAATGTAGCCTTGAATTCTTCATTGAAGGTGATTCCATAACCTTTCCTGGCTGTTTGTTTTATACTTACTGTTCCTAGAACTGTTTGGTATTTTAACTCACCATCACCTCTGCAATTACAGCTTAAGCAAATGTATTACATGTATCTATGCTCTTAAATAAGAAAATCTGTCTCTTCCTGTTTTCATAGTGTCATTTGCAAGCTTGCATGTGATAGTTAATCCTGTCCTTCTTTCACTTTTCTCTAAAATAAAAGAGCACACTAAAGCTGTTCCTTAATTATATGGACAAATCTTTTAAAAAGCTTAATAACACTCTCTAACTTCTTAAATTTGTTTAAGGTTTCCAAAATCTTAACCTGATATATCTCCAGGAGAGATCATAGTGTCAGGTAAACCCAGCAAAATTCCCTGTTCATGCAAATTTAGTACAATGCTCAACCTTAACAGAAGAGAGCATTTCACTTCGCTGTCGTCTCATCACATAAGGAATCCAAGATTTAAGAAGTCATTGTTTACTATCACATTTAGAGAATGGATACTTTAAACATGAATCTTTGTTTCAATGGCACTCATGTAAAAGAAACATACTGCAGGCTAAAAGAAAAAAATGAAAGTAAATTCCTAACTAATTAATCCTTAAAATAACTTTAAAAATAGGGAGTGTAAAAAAGAGTAATTGCATTGATTGGGAAGCAGGGAGCAAAAATTCAGCAGAAACTGCACAGCAAGGTAAATGAGTGAATCTTCTAGCAGTTCTTTAATACATAAAGCATTGTGAAGCTAATATTTCTTATGCTTCTTCCTAAATCTCATAAGGCCTAGATTATGGCTAATATCTCATGACACCAAAAGTAATACTGCAGCAGATATTAAAGCATTTTTTTCAGCTACTTATTCTATAAAATATTAATTGCAAGACTGTGCATGTGCTGTATTATATAGGGTATTAGGTAACTGAGTTCCTGCTCAGTTCTAAATCAATAAAAGATAACATGTACAGCATCAATCATATTTTACTCTTCCTTTACTACCTAATATAGGGAGCATTTGGGCTGATTTTTGTCTTGGGTAAACAGTCACCAACATCTCTGAAGTTAAGAATTCACTGGCTAGCCTCTACTACAGATTCTTACCTATGAAAGAGAGATTTTTTTCCAAAAGCATTTCTCGCAGCAAGACTTCATGCTCATGCCCAATAGCGCTGATAGCTTTAGGTTAAGAAATGGAAGATTACTTTGGAAAAGATGCAACTTCATAAAAACATCATAGGTAAAGTAATTAATCATAGATTGGCCTTCATCTGCATTTCAGAAGTGATCAGTGATTTGAACTCCAGGTTTTGAATATCCTTACAAGGATTTTCAGAAGCATACACTAACTTTGTGAAAATCAGACTATTGTATCAACAGCATACATTTGACAGAATGAAGACCCATTTGACCATATTTATTCAGTATAATTAAGGGCAATATTTCAATTTTTTATTTATTCTCCTTCTAAATATAAAAGGAAGTGTGATCCTAAAACATGTAGTTAAATACCTTTAAAGTTGCTCTTTACTGACTAGTAATAAATTCTCCAATCCAGCAAAGGATGAAACAAACTGGTTTTCTTTCTTTATATTCTGAAATTGATAGGTACTACATCCATCTGAAACATCTTACTGTAAAAAACCATCCTTTTAATTGATTTTTCAGAAGCATGAACTAATGTCAGGGAAGGGTGAAATCATATTTTATAGTGAAGCCCTTTTCACTTCAATGACAGCCTGTTGATCCAATGTGCTACTCCTAGCAATATGTAAAAAAGTCACCATATTAAATATTTTTATGTATCCTCGTGGAGGGCAAAGTTCTATTCCGGAAGCTTTTAAGAAGAATCCTATGGAACAATATGATAAAAGATCTTATGTTAAAAGCAGTTAAGCTCCAAATTCTGTTTAAAATAACTTCTGAGAACTTAAACTACAGATCACCTTACCATTACAGTTAATTACTTAACTTATATGAACACTTCATACTGAACAGAAAAAAAAATAGTTCTATGCAATCATTTCATATGTACATACAGCTTATATCAATTGAAACTATGTATTATGTTAAACTCTACTAGCAGTTTCAGAACAAAAGGGACAAATGAAGAATTGCAAAAAGGTAAGAAAAAATACTGCAAACAGAATTTATAATGCACCATAAGCAGAAACACTTAGTCTCTAATACCTGTTATTGATGTATGGCAATGACCATGGGGCAAAACTTGTAAATAACCTCACAAGCCATTTTCTACTCATCCAGTCTAGCAGCCTAGTTTCCCGTAAGCATCTGAACTATTACTGAAAAATAGCCTCTTGGCATTTACAAAGAGGTTGACTTCATACTTTAGTCCATGCATATACAATTAGATAGTTATATTTAAAATCAATATGCAATCCTTCAGAAGACATTATGCTTTTAAAACCTTAACTTTAAATTGATTTTTAACTATTTTATGCACCTCAAAATTAACATCTAATTCAGCAACATACTTGCAGTAATGCACTCATACAGCTTAGTATTAAACTTTTCTGTACCAAAATGGAATTGAAAAACTCCTCCATATTCTCATTGATGTCACGGCACATTCCACAACAGATTTGAGCCAGAACCTGAAGGGGATATAAAAGTCTTTTCTAGACTGAAGGCAAGTAAGTCTTAAAAATGGCTCATAATTCTACATATGTGTCTTTATTACTTTTAAACATGACACTTTCAGAAGACTACAGCCAGATTGCTCATCCACAAAATATTAATCTTAAAATTCTGGATATGGAAATTAGTGATCAACAACCCTTTAAAATGTGTAGTTTATTAGATTAATCCACTTTCAGCGCGCTTTGTTTAATTGTGAAGATAATCTCAATGAATATTTAAAATTACAATTAAAAGCACAAAATACAAAGACAATTAGAACTCTATCCTGCTGCTGTTAAAGTTAATGGGAGCAGGGCTGAGGCTGTAGTAGACACCAGACAAGTGCTTCCAGTGGAAATAAAGTATTTTTAAGGAGTGACAATTACATGTATCACAACTACAAGAAGTACTGTTTTTCATGCATAACTAAACATCACTGTAGCTTTCCTATCCTGCACCTGTACAGTGAAATCAAGATCTTCCCCCAAACTGGATGCAGAGATCCATGCAAGGATTCTCTAGGACTTGGGAGGGAACTGCCTTACTAGCCTGCTCAGTGATAGCAGGCCATGATTTTGAAATTGTTCCTTTGACTGCAGACTGAAACAGAAGAGCTACTCCTGCAGGACTTTATTAAAGTAGATTTGGGTTCTCAGTGATCATTCCAAACAAATTCTAATCTTAGTCTGGAACACTCAGTGCCATGTGGAGTTCCCTCAGTGTACTCACTGTATGGCTCTCTAATTAACTATTTCAACACTACAAAAAAAAATCCCTGGAAAATCAGGATACGTAGGGGGGTTTTACTGCAGCTAGTATAATCTCCTTTAAGAAGAAGAGAAAATAAAAGAACTGCACTGGAATGTCAGATAGGAGTTTAAAATATTAACTGGTCAATTATGCCTGAATTTCACTTGAAAAAATTACAGTTAAAACTCATATTTGTAACAAAGCAAAGCCATAAAGTTGAACACTATCTATGAAACTTATTAATTTAATCACAAAATAGCTGAGATTGGAAGGTGTTTCCAGAGATCATCTAGTCCAACTCCACCACTCCAAGCATGGTCACCTAGTCTTAAGAGAAAACCAGATATGCATTTCAACTAATCAAAACCAAAGAGGTTCAATCAGGCATATGAATGTGTAACCACCAAACTGACATCTTCCCATGGTCCATCTGATTTTTGTTAGTGTAAGAGAAAGCTCTGCAGTGACCCTCTAGCTGACTGAATGTAAAAGAGAGGAGTATGAAACGTGTTTTGTGAAGCAGAACTTTATGTCAGGTTAAAGCTAGACACATCTCTTCCACACAGTCTAAGCTCATCAATTGTGCACCTAAAATTTTATGGGAAAGGATACTGTTTGATGCAGTCCACCAGTGGTCCATAACAACAGTCATTCACAGTACACTGCAGACAAATAAGAGAAGTAGTACACTGATGGGCAACTACAAAACCATTATAGTTAAAGAGTATCTTAAAAACAGTAATTACTTTTCCTCAAAAAGGCTATCAGATGCTGTTCAGATTTAACCACAGAAAACAAAAACTGCATGCTTTTATTCACTATAAAAGCAAGCTATTAAAAAGTGAAATGCTCCCCTCACAAATATTGCACTGCCATTTATAGTGCACTCTGACCTCACTGATAGTTTATGATGACAGTAATTAAATGAGGTTTAAAATCTTGTACTCTGCTAGGCAGATAACAGAATCGCCACAGGAAAAAAAAACCATACCAAAGAAAACAAGTGTGATTAATACCTGATAGACTTGATTTGCTAGAACTCCATCTGGAATCTGAGAAGGGTCCCGCAGCATACTATTTATAAGCGTTTTGGAGGCTAGAGAAATAAAAATAAAAACCATACAATAAACCTGTTAGTTCAGTTACACTTTTCTAATAAAGACATTGATGATAACAATAATTTTGAAAATTATCCACCTAGCAATTACAAACTTACAAATTCATAACTATTTACCCATTCTGACACAATTAACTCTAAAGTCTTGAAATGCGAAAGGATTTTATTAGTCCACAGTGAAAGAAGGCCCTTATATTCTTCCACTGGACAGTTTGTGCTTTAGAAGCATCATGCAGCTTCTAAGGAAATTGCTTAGTATACAGTACATGTAACTCAAAATAACCTTCATATCCCTATTAGAACTTTAGGAAAAAGATATTTAAAAATTCAAAACGGCCTTTAAAAAGTACTTTAAGGACTTCATGATTCCAATGTATTAGTTTTCAAATTTAAGGATTTACTAATTTAGTGTTGACACATTTTTCTGACTTCACTTAAGAGCTGGGAAAAGGCTTTCTTTGCTTTTTTCAAATGTATAGATATAAGTCAAAAGAAATCAGAAGCTAATTTTAGCACCTATCATTTTTTTACTCACTGATCTTGATACTACAATGAAAAAATAACATAAAAAAGGAGATATCTTTAGTTTATTTTCAAATAGTCTTTTCAATCCTTGGCATTGTTTTCTCTCCATATGCCTAGTCTGGGTAGTTGTAAATACCAGTTAATAGTAGTGGACAGATTTTATTCTAGAAAAATCCCTTCTAAAAGCATAAAATATTTCATTTTACAATTTCTCAGAGAAAAGTCAACACTGCTGCACATTCTGCCTCTGCCCTGGGTCCGATGGAGCTCAGCTGGTGGTGTATTTGTACCACTGAATCCTTAAGTGTAGACCAGGTTTGAAACTAGCAAGGTCCCCCATTTTGCCGAAGATTTTCTGTGTGACTTCAGAGTAATTCCTTTAACCTGTGTGTGCTTCAGTCCTGTAAAGAAAATGAAAAACTACTCTTTTCCTGTTCTTCATCTGTTTTGCCCCAACTCAGAGCCAAAGCTTTGTCATGATCTTCAGTAACTGAAGCAAAAGGCTCAGGTGACACTGTGAAAAGGACTGACAGAGCCTGTGACATGAAGGGATCTGCCATATAAGCAGCAATGCTGCTGTATTAATGGATGTGTGTAAATGCTTTGCTGAAAGTAAAGGAGACTGGCATTGTCATCTTCTCCCCAAGTTACCTCTTAAAAGCATCACATTCAGGTGAATGTAGTATTTGCAAGAAAATAATTTATTTTGAAAACTATACCACATTAGGCAAAGGAATACGAACCCCTGAATGAGTTTCAAGGCTTTGCAAGAGCTACAAAAAACTATCATCACCGGCAGGAGCAAAAGTTTGTGCAAATACTTTTAAAGAGAATGATTTCCACTAAGCAAAAGCACTTCCAGAAGCAACATGCCACATTACATCTATGTATCATATTAATCTCATATGAAATAAACATTACTTTTGTAAGTTAATACTAAGAATAAATAGGCATTTTACTTTAGCTTTTGCACACTGCTAAAAATGCATGTTTTACTTAGCATTAAAACTTTGAAAAGGAGAAACAAAAGGTCGTGTGCGTATTTACATTACTGGCACTAAAAATTAAAACAATAACCATTTTTCACTTGGAAGGAATAATACACAAACAACAGTTTGCCAATAGAGAGATTGATAGAATGGTAAAATAATGACGAGCGTAACAGAGAATTCACTGCTTTGAAGGGCAAATGATCTAGATATTATGATTTGATTATGAAAAATTAAGTATTTTTATGACTGATCAAACTCCAGAAAAACACCACAGATTTACATTTGGAAAATGTTTAACTGGACACTATTTTGAGTAATGAGCTACAGGTGCAGAATAAATTTCCTCTATTTCTGTCAACTTCAGTTTCTCATTCTGGTTACCAGATATTCTATTCTTTACCTCTCTCAGAGTAATAATGAATTGACATACTGCATTTTATATTAGGCTGATGTCACATTGGTTCTACAAGTTGTTAAACTATGCTTCTAAAAGAAAAGTCATCAAACAGAACTGGTTACTATCCTACTTTTGAATATATTACCTTTTTTTCGTATATAAACATTATCTGCTTATGTAATGTCCTGCAAAATTAAAAAAAATCATCATGCACATTATTAACTTCGCATTATCTATGCAGCTAAGATAAAGTACCTTCAACTATAATTATTCTTTAAGAAAGCCAGTTACTGCAGCAGCAGCATCTCAACAGGCTGACTGTGTAGAAACTGAAATGGCACACAAGTGCTAGGGTTTTTATGTGAACGATAATGCCAGATAGAAAATAAAGTTTATTGAAACACTATTCTTGCACAGATCTCTTCCTTACCCTATCAAAAGTAAGATGAATATTTAAATGAAAGCAGGTTATCTGCTCTTCTTACTCAAGCTGCTATACTACTTCTAGTTGTGGTCAAACTGAATTATCAGTGGAATATAATAAAAAAAGGTGGGATGTAGCACCATTTCTTTTAAATGAAGAAATCACTTCTGTTTGCACTGCAACTATGCAAACATTAACGCAACAATTTAATTACAGTTTTGCAGATTTTAGCAGAAATAACCATAGTGCACCTAACAAAATGAAATTCATGTAAAGAAAACTTCTGTAAATGTAATAGTGTTCAAAGGAGATAAAGAACAGCTCATATTTACATTTTAACACAGCTGCAGCACAGCATTAAGGTTACTGTGATGGCCTTGTGAACTTACATCTTGCTGTTCTTGTGTTATAGGAGGAAAAAGGGCTGATGTGAGAACAAAGTACTGTCAGCAATCTACCCTTTAAACTGCTTAGACCTGGAAGGCACGCTCATTGCTTTATTTCTTTGCTCATTTTTCTCCAAGATTGGTACATCTGAACTACCTTTCTACAGATCTATACAGCACCACTGCTCAGCAAGAAAAAGAGAGTTATATTTTCCCCTTGAGTTAGGACGCCTCATGACAAATGATAATGGATA
>NC_063218.1:31050000-31060000 GCF_020740725.1 Corvus hawaiiensis | reverse complement strand
AATTTACTAGTTTTTTATTCTTCCATCTGTACACACTAATACTGTTTTTTTTCTTGTTGTTCATGATTTAAGTTTTCCTAATGAAATGCACTGTGTTTTACAGGAAACAATAAATTTTTTTGAAAGTCTGATAAAATTAGAAGTAGGCCTTAAGAGTGTCTAAATTGGGTAAGGTATGAAGAATAAACTCATATAATTAGAGCAAATGGATTAAATGGAATGAAACGAACACTATCCATAGCCAAAAATGCATATAATATTGTTATCTTTTATAAAATTTCTTGTTTCTTTTAATTTGTGTAAAATCTTTCCTTTATATTTTATCATTTGAGTTTCCAAAAGTTGCTATTCTAAATACAAAGTGCAAACAATTTTAAAATAATATTTTGATCCAATTCCAAATTTATTGGTCTTGTTGTTACACATGAACTGCTATCTTCAAGTGGTTGCACAGGGACATTCTCCCAGGTTAAAAATGTTACACCAGCCACTCAATACTGGGCCAGGAATGAGAAAACATTATAAATAGGTAATTTCACAGTATCCAGTTTCCTTTCATTGTTCTTAAGGAACAAATCTTTTACTTCTATCACACACCAAAATTCTACCAGCAGACAAGAGCTCACAGGATACCTGCCAAATAACAACAGTTCACTCAGCACTATCATCCCCTCACTAGATGATGAAGTAGAAAGCTCATTTTGCAGAAAAGCCACTTGTTAAAAAATTCATAAATTCATAAAGACATTAAAAACATTCTAACACAGTTTATAAACTAACATGTTATTCAAACATAACAAACAAAAGGCATTGAGAATGCAAAGCCAATAGCAATTCTTTTGCATCCACAAATCACTATTGGCATACATTGTTAAACATCTTGGACATGATTTTTCACTAAGGCGTAATGATTTTCCGTTAATAGGAAAATAAGTTTCTCTAGGCAAGGATTTAATCTTTAATTTATGCTATCCACCTACTTTGTGAAATAACACACCAACAAATAGTAGAGAAAACTTGAAAGGGGGTAAATACTAGTGCCAATTATATGCTAAGATAAGTTAGCAGTGATTAGGGAATTATACAATAAAGTCTCTATCCACTATATTATGTTTTTAATGACCAGTCTAACAAGCACTTAAGTGGCTGTGATACACTAAGGAAAGGCCAATACCACCACATAAAGTTGAAACATCACTAAACTCTTGCAATTTTTGGACATGTCATAAGAAAGAAAATTAAAGAAAAAGAATTGTTGTATAAAATCTTTGTTAAAGTTCATTAGTAGCAGCCAAGGAAACAAACTAGTCACACAGACACAACCAGAGAAAAATCCCAAAGCCCCGTCAAGGGTCAGATTCTGTGAACAAGAGAAATACATGTCCATTTCCTCACAACAAAAGTTAACAGTGGTGTGACAGAAGTTGACACATACTAAATCAGGTTGTTTAAAATGTTTTGTAAGAACCTAACAAAAGTTAAGTGATGAGGTTATAGAGGATTCAAATATGTCAAACTCAGGTTACAATCCTGAAGATGAATCTGAGTAAACTGGCACCTATTCAAAAGCTGCAGCTCCACATAGCTGCAAGCTTCAGGTCAAACACATGATGGCCTTGCTTAAGTACTTCCAGGGCCGGGCTGTCATTTCATTTATGGAAAGAAAAGCAAAGAAATTTCAGAGAAAAGGCTAAATGAATACATGCTTCAATAGCAGATTGAGAAAAAGGATTTTTTAAGTGAAATGTGTGCCTCTTCATTCTGTTGACTGAATTGTTTTACTAATCTGAAAAGAAACGAATCTAAGTCAAGCAAATCTTGATACTGAATGCAAGTAAACAGTTCTGTCATGTGAGATCAGCAGGAAAACCATTTTGAAAAAAGAGAATCAGCCCTGAAGCAGGAAGAAGAAAGTTCTTCAGAAAAGTAAATTGAATTCTGATTTGGGAACTTGAGAAAGGCAAGAAATTCTACAGTCTTGTAAATAATCTTAGGATTAATTGTATTGCTAAGGATTCAAAATTATTTTTAAAAGCTGTTTCTATTCAATTTTCAGTTGTTCCTAGCTTTCCTAAAGAAAACAACAGTAGGGAATAGACAGAGTTGCATTTCCCGAAGAGACACTTGAGACTGCAACTCTGAGTCTAAATATAATCTGAATTATGGGATTCCACTGTTTGAAAGGTGAAGAAATTGGGGCCTAGTATTTGGAGGTTTTGTCTTCGGAGACACTAGAGTCCAAGACAAAAAATACTCTCAAATCATAGTATCCAGTAATGCATGGTGGAAGAAACACATCAGTTATTCTTACATTTTACTAGTCTCTAAATTGGCTGAAACAAGCCTGTACATTCCCTAACAACTGATTTTAATTAGGCTGAAGAAGAAGAAATGGACTTGGAAATATTACCAACCTACTCATAATGGGTAACTCCTGCTTAGACTCACCTGGAACTATCACACTAATTTCTGTCATCCTATCTCAAAAATGTCCATTGGAAGAACTAAGGGTTCAAAAACAGAAAAGAATCAGTGGTGGGCTAAGGAAACATAAAATTTGGGAAATGAAACATTTATTTTAGAAGACATAAAAAAAAAGGATACCAAAAAAGACAATGCCTGCTTACCATTTCTGCTGAGTGTCAGAACACCCATAGGCATTCAAGTTACTCTGAAGAAAGCATTTAGATTTAAACCTTTTTTCTAGGCAAAGACACATTTATGAAACTCGTAACAACAAAACATCAGGGCCAAAGACATCACAGGATTTTAAAATGCTGGATATTTAGCATTCTGAATATTTGAAATAAAAAGAAAACCAAGCAATTCTCAGAAAAAAGGATCAGCATTTTCGAAGTGATACAAAACAAAAGCAATACCTCTTAAAAACTTTTTTGGTAGACAAAAGATAGATGGGTAAAGGTTATCTGTAAGTGCCTGCTGGGGGGCAGAGATGGGAGAAACACATTGTCAGTGAGTTTTTTGAAACCTAGCATGACTAGCTGTTTGTTCACTACCACACCAGCAAGATCAGAGAGAGAACTGGAAGGGTAAAAGTGAGAAAACTCATGGGCTGAGATAAAGAGAGTTTAATACGGAAAGCAAAACACAGAGAAAGCAAAACAAAGAAATAATTCAGTGTTTCCCATGGGCAGGCAGGTGATCAGCCACACCCAGGAGAGCAGGGCCCCATGACGGATAACAGTGACTTGGAAGACAAATCATTACTCCATCACTCCAAATGTACCCCCTTTCTCCTTCTTCCTCTCACTTTACTGACCATGATGTCATATGGTCTGGAATATCCCTTTGGTCAGCTGGGGTCACCTGGCTCTGCTGTGCCTCCTCCCAACCTCCCATGCACCCTCAGCCTCCTCACCAGCCTGGCAGTACGAGAAGCAGAAAAGGCCTTGGCTCTGTGTAAGCCCTGCTCAGCAATAACAAAATCATCTCTATATTATCAACTCTGTGTTCAGCACAAATCCAAAACACAGCCCCATACCATCCACTGTGAAAAAAGTTAGTGTTACCTAAGCAAAGCCAGCATACCCACTCAACCACACAGTTTCTCCTTCAGAGAAAAGAATAGCTAAACAAGAGATGTAGCCATGCAGATTAACACCGTAACACACAACTGGAAGGCATTCAGATATTGTAGAATATATGGAGGATAGGTCCCATATAGAATGGAAAATGGAGTAAATTGCATAGAAAAAAAGCAAAATTTGCGTACATGAAGAATGGATCAATGTCAAATCATAATTCCTTAAAAAGAGTAAGCAATCAGTAAAATAATACACACACCATGTGGACTAGAAACATATTCCCTACTTCACTGGAAAAAAAATTGGGAATATTTTAATTTTTAATTAAGAAAAAGTATTATAACTCATTTACTAAATACGTTTTGAATGGCTCTATTTTGAACTAAGGTCAAAATACAATTTCTAAATTCTCAAGCTATGACGTAAGATTAGCTTTATTGATCCTCTGCATGACTTGTTAGAGGTCTCAATCATTATTTTGACAGTTTTATCATACCGTAATAGACTTGCTTTTAGATAATTACAGTTACTATGTTCAATTTCAATCTCCTGTAGGACTTTTCCTCTACATAATCACACCTGGATCTTGTTTCTTTTTGTCATATATATGCAATAAACTTCCAATAACAGTCTTAATTATTTTAACAGCGTAATTTTAAGGCTTACCAAAACAAGTTCAATAGTCAATATACAAGAAAACCTTCATCTTTAAAATCTCTCACAAAATTCATTTTATAAGTACTGAACACCTCCCTTAGCAAAACCAAAAGCAGAACATGTAACATTTATGGACCACAAAAGTTACTAAACGTTGTTAAGTTGTATACATCTCATATTTTAATTTATACCTATTTCTGTTCTTAGCACCATGTCACTACTGTCAACAGCCTGCATTTATCTTCCTAATAACATCCCCATAGGTACCAGTAGACTGCTCTTCTTTCCCAGTGAAACTACCTCTTCTCCCAGCTGAACAATCCCCAGTTCCCACAGCCTTTTCTCTCAGGTGAAGCGCTCCATCCCCTTTACCATCCCAGTGGCCCTCCAGTGAACTCTCATTAGTCCATCAGTATCTCCCTTTTACAGTTGTGGTTTACTGCAGAAGGAGTCCAGAGTTTTGCTGCTCAGCTGAATCAGTCTCAAAGGCATCAGAGAGAACAGTGCTGACTGAGCTGCAACCACAAAACAATGTGACTGAGTAAAGCTGGGATTACATGTCTTCCCCTTCTGCCTAAATGTTCTGCCTAAAGGTATTTTTTGCATGGTCTAGACCACCTAAACGACTCCTTTAAAAATCAGAAGAGCTCTGAGCTTGCAGCATTATACTTTGTTAACCTGCTTACTTTCTTCTGATTTTCAAATAGTGGTTTCCAATCTCCTTAGTCAAAGAAGTGATTAAACTTAGATAATTTTATTCCTTGAAGGTTCTATATTTTTTGGATTAAGGAGACGTAAAACAGAAAGAAAAAAAATAGTTTATTTTATTTTAACTAAAAGGCTAGATAGAACATATAACCTAAAGAGAGTTTTCAGGGTCATGGATCCTACATGGGAAAAAAAATTCCTAACATCAGCCTTCAGCAAATTGTTTTTCATTTGGTTTTAAGTATCTTTTTGAAATGCTTTTTGCTGTTTTCTTTGGTGTTTTTCATTGTCTTCTTAAGATAGTCCAGAGCATGTCAAATATTTGGATCACCCTTTCAGATGACTCTGCCTGTATTTGGTTGTACAGTCAGCTTTTTAACTGACATGTGAAGTACCTGGATGCTGTAGTTACTTGAGTCAAAACTGATGGCAAGATGTTCCAGGGATTTAATACTCATGCTTCAGCACAGTGCTGCATATATGCTAGGGGAAGGTCTGAAGAAAAGTTCAAATTGAATTGTTTGCAATGAAAGGCATTTTTAAAGAAGACAGCAAGACCCATTCCCACTGCTATTGACAAGCTAATGCTGAAGCTGCAATATTTACACAGATTTTATTGACTCTGCTATGAAAGTAACACATCTCACGCTGACGAATATTTACCTCCTGTGAGTTCAAAGATATGCAATTCTACAAACAGAACCAACTTAATTTAGTTGAGGGCCATGATCTTAAAACTCAGGTGACATTGGTCAAGGAGCTCATCAATGTGCAATGCTTAACGCCAAGCATGTTTCCTGCCTACTTAAGACATAGGCTTGCACTAGTATATTCAAGAAAGAGAAGTTGGAATAGTCCAAAGAAAGGAAACTTGTAGGATTTGAAGGCAAACAGCTTTTCTCAGCAATACTGTCTCAAGAAAAATTCTCTCCCGCACCGATTTATCAGTGCACCACTGAGGTTGCATTCATCAGACATTTATACAGAAATGGGAAGACTGAACCTTGCTCAGTGTTATGGAAAAGCTGAATTTTCTCTGAAAAAGTGGACAACAGACTTACAGAGGTTAAAAAGAAAAATTGCCTCTCATTTTGTGTTCATCCATTTTTCCCTTTATAGCTTAAAGAGGAAGCAAGGAATGAGCATGTGGGGATTCAGAAGTGTCTAGCCCTCATAAATTCATGCCTGTCAAGTTTGAATCTTTGTCTTTGCTTTGATACAAACTTGCCATAGAACTGTGGCCAGTTAATTAATCTGCTCATGATTCAAATGTTTCATCTGTAAACTGGGAATAGTATTTGGACCAAAACTCAAGCATGGCCACTGAATAAGCCAGTATTTCAAGAACATCAAGAAGGTGGTATGTAGTGGTTAGAAACTTGGTCATGTAAGCATCATTCACTTCAGTTGTGCATGCTGGCCAGAGTAACTGGAAATAAAAAAAAATATTTTCCCACATATAAAAAGAAAAGTCAGACCAGGAGTGCTTCACTGAATTATTGTCAGTATTCAAGTTGAAAACACAAAGTAAAACTGGTGACATGAAAACTATTCTTTTGCATTGTAGAGTCACCTTCCTGTTCCTATTGCACTGTTGAAAATAAAGTGCTTGCATGTATCCAATTTAGGGATTCTAGAACCACTCTTCAGTTTCTTCAAAAATAGTTTTAATTCAGTTGCCAGTTTTTATTATAAGAGGAATTTGCTTCGAATACCTGCATGAGACCTGTTCTGTAACAGCATCCCAACATGACAAGATGATTACACAGCAAATGAAAAAAGCAGGTTGATAACAGTCAGTCTAAAGGTGAAAAAAAAAATAGTTCCCCATTCCTAAAATGCGAACAAGTGAAATACTGACAAGCAGATTTTAAAAAAATGAGAGTGTAATGCAATTTCAGAGGCAGAATCATTCTAGGCATAAAAGCAGAGGAACATTTTGTGATTTAAAGATGCAGAATTTGTTTTTAGTACTTCAACTAATCAGCTTTGATAGCTGTCCCTATCCTACTGGCTTTCTCTTCTCACCAATGCAACTAAAGGAATATAGAAGCTTCCTATAGTCAAGCAAGAGCTAAATAATAATGACACATCTAAAACTTCTGTTTTTTTCCAGAGAAAGAACTTCTACTTTTGAGATGACATCTTAAACATCTGGTATACTTCCTCTCCATACCATTGTAAAAATATTCTGAATTATCAGTATGACATCAAAGATAGGCAGATGGAGAAAGCGAAACATTAAGAGCAACTCAAAATGCTTGTTTAGAAACACTATCATTAGTCAGTACTAAAAATGAGACTTTCTGAAGTCTATGTGTTAATAATATGTGTGCAAATGCAAAGAACCTGTAATTAATGTGATTTTATCTTTCGGAACAGTCAGTCAACAGAAGGCAAACTTATTGGACCACAACCAGAAGCCACCCAGCAAAAGGTTCTTATGTAAAAACCTCTTGCTTTCTGATACCAGTTGGCATGAACAAAATCTCATCCATGTGGAAAAACAAATTTAAAAAGTATAGCAGAACATTGCCAAGACCTACTGTGCACTTTTAATTTTTACTAGAAAGCAACCTACTGCAACTTAAGTTTTTGCATATCCAATAGACATAAAAGTGAAGATAGTGTTATATTCAAGACTGTTTTTACAATCAGCAATATATGGCAATCAGCATTTTCACAGCCTAAAAGACTAGTGATCGGCCTTATTGAATGTCTAGATTTGTTAGGCACTTAGCAAATTCTCTTAAATGTGCTGTATTTTAACATAACTCCAGGCTACTTGCCTGAAACCAAATCCTTATTTCCATGGATTCTGCATTAGTTCACTCTGATAATTAGTCAATGGTAATACACTTCTGGAAGAAGAAGAGTATTCCTACACTACATATATCTCAGGTAGAAAACACTGTGTAATAAGGAAAAATGTGAAATAAGACTTAATCAAATATATATTTTAATTCCTGGAGATTTAAGCAATTTGAGATTATTGCAATAGAGCTTTGTCAGAGTTGAAAATAATTTCTAAAAGCTATGTATGTATTTTTGGGAGAGGTGATACAACTTTGAAAATAATTTTATATATGTTAAGGATTATTGACATACAAGGAACTCACATTTAAGCAGTGTTCGAAGTAGACAGATTATGTTACATATGCTGCATAGATATACTTGACAATTTTGAAGTCACAGCTTTTAATTACCTTTTACTAAAAATAGTTTCTAAAATTCAGTAATAGATATATCTGTACTGTGCAGTTTGTAATACTGCAGAATGCTTGTTTTAGAACTGTTTTCCAATTCTTGCCTGCTGTCTGTCTTCACTTGGCAAAGTGGACTGTAGATGTATTTCAACAGATACCAGCACTGCTCTGCACAACTGCTCAACTTCAGCATATAAAAGGCATCTTGCTTCCTTTTAACATTTCACCAAGAGCTGAGTGCAGAAAGCCTGATTATACTGGTTTACCTTTTCAAGTTGCTTATTCAAGAGCTAAGACAAAGCAGAGGAAGGCAGAAGGATATTCTAACCTTATATATATGTTACTGTTATGTTAATAATCAACAGCAGGAAGTCATATAGAAGCAGCTTGAGATTGTATTTTACATTATTATCTATGTGTAAATAACAAGAGGGCAGAAAAGGTAAGATTAAAGAAAGGTGTAAGATTCTGTCCTTCTTCCTCTTTACATAGTTGCCATCATCAATTTCCATTCCTGTTTACCATCTTCAACAATGACCTGGAGGATGCAAAAGACAACCAATCAGGAGGCAGGGCTGCCATTCAGATGGACCTAGACAGGCTAGAGGATGGGCCAGCAGGAATCTCATGAAATTTGGTAAGGGTCAATGTGCAGTCTTGTACCTGGGAAAGAGGAATCCCAGCAACAATGCAAGCTGAGATGGATTGGCTGGGGAACAGTTTTGCAGAAAAGAACTTGGGGGCCCTGGTAGGGCAGCAAACTGAATGTGAGCCAGCACTGTATTGTGGCAGAGAAGGTGGACCACAGCAACTTGGGCTTTATGAAAAGGAGCAGAGCAAACAGATTGAGGGAGGCCATTATCCCATTTACTTAGCATTTATTAGACCATAATTAGAATATGTTTTGTATCCCAGAATTCAACACCTGGAATTCAATGTCTTAAAACGATTTTAAGTACATGATTTATCTATTTTAAAAACATCATTAACTTTATTTTTCTTTTTAGGATACAGAGATAATTGCAATATGTGATGTTACTTTTACAGGGTTTCATTACAGGCACTGCCTCTCCTTGGCCCCAGAGTTTTGTTTGGAGTTAATCTTCCATACATTGATAGAATAATCTGAGAGCTCTAGTAAGGTAACAGGAAAAAGAATTATTATAGTGCTTGGTTGAATAACATGTTTTGAACTTGATAAAGTCAAAGGATACATAGAGCACATTCTTCATATTGTACAGCAACCCAAAAGAAATTGAAGGCACTCACAAACTGAAAACTGGCACACAAGGCTCCCCTGCCCACACCCAAATAGTGAAAACACTGAAAACATGTATTTTGTTCACAGAAACTGTGAACTTTTCATTTACAACATATGGAACAGTGACTATTATAGCGTAATTGTCTTTTGATATACTTAAGCAGTATAGAAGTCAATTCTAAGCTCTATTATTTAGTGTAAAAGAAAAGTGAGAGAACTCAAGACTATTTTTGATTGCAACAACAATACACTATAAATAGGGAATTTGGTGTGATATTACAGTAATATCTACCTCAAGATCAAAGTTACTAAAAAATGAAACATAAAAGGCTATCAAATCAAGAACCTGTTTTCTGGAATGGAAGAAGACTAGGCTACAAGGTGTAAAACGTCCCACTGTACTCAATTCCCACTCAGCTGAAATTACTTGGGCAGAATTTAAGTCCACTTTCCATATTTAATTTAAAAGAAATAATAAAGATATTATACTGTTAGTTACTCTTAAGTTTTATAATGGCAAGCTCCTTTCCTAGTAGTACAGGTCACCTGGTAGAAAACTTTTCCATCATTAGTACTGATGTCTTTATATAAAAATATTTACTTTTTCCATTTGACAGATTCTG